>NW_006921685.1:9014864-9030858 GCF_000298275.1 Orycteropus afer afer | reverse complement strand
CGCCTTATTAGCGCCCCGCAGGTCGCCGGGAGCAAGCAGACGGCCGCTCAGCGAGCAACAGGAGCCGGCGAGCGGCCCTCTCCTCCCACCTCCGCCGCGCCTCCTCCTCCTCCTCCTCCCTCCACGACTCCTCCCGCCCCCCACTTCAGCGTGTGCGGCGGAGTCGCCCTCTTCTTGCCTTTTTCTCCTGCTCGCGCTCTCTCATCTCTCTCGCTAATACTTCCCCCTGCTGTGCTCTAGGAGACCCAAGCATTTCTGCGCTAACCTTAGGGACCATTGGTGCTCGAAAAGCCTAGAAAGAGCCGCTTCGGGCAGAGATAGTGGGAAGCCCCTCGTCCCTTCCCCCTCTCCCGACGCTGCCAGTGCCTGACTTGCAGCACCTTCTCGCTCCTGCACACTCCGTTTGGGAGGACGGGGTGAGAAGGTGAAGTGGAAAGAACTGCAGAGCAGAGGGGGCCAGTCTCAGAGCTCAAATTTCATTTCCATTGAAGCAAAGCACAGAAGATCATTTTTTTTTTTTTTTTAAATTCTGCATTTTTTTTTCCTTTTTAAAAACAACTTCTTTTGGGGGGGTTTGCTCTGGGCATTTGCTCTGCCCAGTAGTTGAAAAGTGAACTCGACTCGTGATGGTTCTCCTGTCACTTTGGTTGATAGCAGCCGCTCTGGTAGAGGTTAGGACTTCAGCTGATGGACAAGTAAGTGGAAAATAATAACAATAAAAAATTCAAACCCAACCTTTTCCCGAAAAAGTTCCTTCCTTTTCTTCCCTCCTATTTCCTCTCCCCCTCCCACCCTTCCCTGTTATCGTTATTAAAGAACAGTGATTTGAGGGCTGGGTGCTACGTGCGGGCTTTTTGGGTGGGGGCTTGAGTTGCACAGGAGGTTATGACTCCCACGTTTGGAGCCCAGGCTTGTCACACCTAGGGCTTCACCACTTTGCGGCATTCCTAACAATTACTGGTGACAAACTGCAGCCAATTCGCATCCTCGCCGGGCCATCTAGGTTTCCCCTTTCGGGAGGGCAGTCTGGGCGCTTGAATGAAGTTCTGGACGCTGGGTCCAGGATCCCAGAGCTCTGGTTGCTGCAGCCGGAGTCGGGTTCGCGGGGCTTTCTCTCCTTCAGGCGGTTGTAACTGACTCACGACTTTTTCGGGCAGCAGGAGGCGGGGTTTTCAGGAAGTCCTTGGGCCGGACAGGGAGCAATCTAGTAGACACGTGTCCTGGGAGGACCGCGGCCCGGCTAGGGTTTGACAGTTGGGGAGGGGGGCTGGGGACGTTTCCTGCCTTGCATTTTCCTGGGCAGAGGCTGGAGCCGCGGGCCGCCTTTCTCCCCTCCCCCTCTGCACAGCTCCTCCTCTTTTTAAAGCTAAGTTGAGTGCGGCTGTTTCTTCTGGGCCCTGCCCCCACCCTTTGGAGACTCAAGGTGAAGCCTGATGCTCTCAGAAGAATCCCTGAGAAGGCTGCGTGGGGCAAGCCTCCTGTAGTAAATCACATCTGTAAGGGGCCTGTGGGACTTAGGGTACAGACTTTCTCTGAGTTTTATAGCTTCTCTGGTCTGCCTGGTCGGACCATAGGGTTGATTTCTGATCTCAAATCCGATGAATCAGGCCCCCGTTTAGTCTTTTTTCGCCTGAATAAATTCAGACACTTTATTTTCTAATCCTAACCCAGTATTGGGCGTTTCCAGGAGAGAGAATTGAATGTTACACTTATTTTTCCTGGCTTCGCAAATGTTAAATTAAAATGGGCAAACGACTCCTTTACCCAATTGTTATTGAATTGGCTCATGTCCTGTGACAAGAACCTTCTACAAACCAAGATGCAGCTTTTAGGCACCAATCCCGGTGTCCAGCGTCTCCTGATTAGCTAGCTCCTGTAAAGCATTAATGGTAGAAATAAAACGGAAAAAGTGATAAGATGAAACCCAGTAACTTTCTTTTTCTTACTTTCCCCCCTCCTTTTTCAGGCTGGTAATGAAGAAATGGTGCAACTAGGTAAGCCTTGTTCTCAGATGTCACTCTTATCTTAATAGAAACTAGGGAATAGAGTAAGCTAAGCGAAATGTTGTTCCTGAAATTTCTCCCATTTGTGGTTAAAAAAATATTTTGCTGTCCAGGAACATTTCTATTTTCTGTTCCTCTTTTCAAAAAAGAGTTCCATGCTCCCAGTCTGAGTTAGTGATGTAAAAAAATGTTGGAATTTTCGAGCATTGAGTTGTTGTGTGCCGTCCAGTCGCCCCGACTCATCGCGACCCCTCCTTGGGTTGCCGAGGCAATATCACTACGGAAGTGTATTGTTAGTAATACCTATAAGGACAAGTCAAGGAGCCCTAGTGATGCAGTGGTTAAGAGCTTGTCTGCTGATGGAAAGGCTGGCTGTTAGAATCCACCAGCCACTGAAAGATGTAGCAGTATGCTTCTGTAAAGATGACACCCTTGGAAGCCCTATAAACCAAAAAGACCCCAACTCACTGCCGTCAAGTCGATTCTGACTGTAGCGACCCCTCCTTGGGTTTCCCAGACAGTATCTCTAGGGAAGTGGATCACCCAGTCTTCCTTCCCAGGAGTGGCTGGTGGATATGAACCACCAGCCTTGTGGTTAGCAGTCAAACCTTGGGCACTGAGCCACCAGAGCTCCCATGTTGTTGTTGTTATTTGCCGTTGAATCAGACCTGACTCATAGCGACCCCTCCTTGGATTTCCGAGGCGGTATCACTACGGAAGTAGATTGCTCAACCTTCCTTCCAAGGAGTGGCTGGTGGGTTTGAACTGCCAGCTTTCTGGTTAGCAGGCAAGTGCCTTAGCCACCGTGCTACCAGAACTCCCATAGGGCAGTTCTATTCTATTGAATAATAATCTATAAGTCACAATCCACTTGATAATACTGGCTTCAGGTTTTTTTTTTTTTTTTTTTTTGTTCTACCAGTTATGTCTTATAGATGAATTGGCCTGTGTACCATTATGAAATACTTCTCTTTATAGCTGGTGTATGGAAAAGTCGCTGATAGGTACAGTAGTTACCGAGCTGTGAATGAGATCTATTCCTAAGCATATCTTTAAGTAGAATTTGTAGATAAGTTGAAACAGGTGTATATGGTTCTTATTTAATCTTATTTTAGTGAAGGAAAAGGCTTGTAGCCTTTTCCATGATTTAAAAGCAGCACAAGCAGCAAGTGAAGGTTATTATGATGAAGAATTTGTTGGGAGTAGTGCCTAAGGTATTTGACTGCTAACCAGAAGGTTGGCGGTTCAAACCCACCAGCTACTCCATGGAAGGAAGATGGGGCAATCTACTTCTGTAGAGATTTTTTGTCTTGGAAACCCAATGGTGGTCACTATGAGTCAGAATCAACTTGATGGCAGTGAATTTGGTTTATTTTTGGAGGAGTTGGTTCAGTGGTTTCAAAGTGAGGGCACATTTACATCACATTAAAGGGTAAATATAAGTTGTCCATAAATTGGATGTTTGTAACCCCAGGGACTTACTGTACTTAGCAGGTGGTGTAAAGGTTAGATCTGGAGATGAATGAAATCAAGTCAGCTCTTATAACATTAGGAGGAACACATTTAATTAGAACAGGAGGCAAGATATAAGAGTGCTACAAAGAAGTGTAGTACAGTGAGTGGAAATTTTTCTCTTAAACTATATCCTGATTTCAGTTAATCCTCTAAAGTCTCTTATTCCATGAGCTTTAAAATAATGATTTACTTTTGTTGTTATGTGCCGTCGAGTCGGACCTGACTCGCAGCAACCCCTCCTTGGGTTCCGAGGCAGTATCACTACGGAAGTAGATTGCCCCATCTTTCTTCCAAGGAGTGGCTGGTGGGTTTGTACCATCAGCCTTCTGGTTAGCAGTCAAGTTCCTTAGGCACTAGGCATTTGCAAATAACAGCTAAGCCTCATTATTAGCCTATGAAAGGAGCTGTGGTGGCGTAGTGCCTAACCAGAAGGTCGGTGGTGCAAACCCACCAGTTACTCCGCAGAAGGAAGACTGGGCAATCTACTTCCATAGAGATTTACTGCCTCAGAAAGCCAAAGGGAGTCGCTATGAGTTGGAATCTACTCTATGGCAGTGAGGTAGGTTTAATTTCGGTTAGGTATTACCCTGATACAGGTATTATTATTCCTGTTCTGTGGGCGAGGGGTTGAAGCTTACAGAGTATAAGTAACTTCTAACAGATCACTCCAAAGCCTGAGCTCTTTGCTTGAAGCTGTTTATAATAATATATTTGTTCTGAAAAGCTGAAAGTCATCTGGCAAGAAGCCAGGCTACAAAGTCTTTCATACACATTTTTCTTAGGTTGCTTTAAAAGATACGTTTTCTTTTTGGCAGATTATTAATCTCTAAATTCTGTACTTGGCAAGTGATATTGTAAAGTCATCTTTTAGAAGAAAAGTTTTTCTATCATTACTGCTACTGTAAAAATAGTTACAATTCACTGGCCATTTGCTATGTACCAGGCACAGTGTTATTTTTTTTTTGTGTGTGTGTGTAATGTCATCTAGTTCTTCCAAGTACACTATGAGGAAGGCATATTATTGTGTCTATTTTAGTGATGAGGGAAATAAAGGCTTAAACTGTGCATAGTGGAGGACAGGCAGGATTCTAGGACTGTTAACTGATGGGGGAAGCCCAAGGTCCAGCACCAGAAGTGCTATGTATAGCTCACTGTATCAGCATAGGTCTAAGTGCTTCTTCCTCCACAGTGCTTAGCACTATAGGATCTTTTCCTCAAGTTTAGACCTCTAAATGACAAACAAGCAGTATCTGGATCAATAAAGAGAATTTTACTGCACCCTGTAGCACCTTCTTGTAGCACCTTATCACCATCCCCTCACCAAAGATAAACATTCATGAATTCTAATAGTATAAATTACTTTTGCCAGATTTCTGTCGTGTTTATAAGAAGAATCATACAATGTGTACTCTTTCGTGTCTGACTTTCTCGAACCAAACCAAACTCAGTACTATCCAGTTAAATTCTACTCATAGTGACCCCCACTGGGGTTCTTAGGCTATAAATCTTTATGAAAGTAGATTGCCCCATCTTCCTTCCACGGAACAGTTGGTGGGTTTGAACCACTGACCTTCCAGGTAGCAGCCAAATGTTTTATCCACTACGCCACCAGAGCTCCTTAGTGTCTGACTTAGGGGAAGCCAATTTTGTAGTATATATCCGATGTGTTTTGACCCTCTAGAGTAGTAAGGCTTATTATTTAGGTCAGGAGAAAGTAGTTTGTGATGTGGGAAGGTTGGAATATGTATAAACATATGATTTATATAGGAGTCTCTCAGCAACACAAATGATTAAGTGCTTGTCTACTAACCAAAAGATTGGAAATTCAAATTCACCCAAATATGCTGTGGAAGTAAATTCTGGCAGTCTGCTTCTGAGAGATCTCAGCTATTGAAAAGTCTGTGAAGCACAGGTATATTCTGATACACAATGTGGGATTGCCAAGAGCTGTAATTGACTCAATGGCAACTTTTTTTTTTTTTTAAATCATCAATATAGTGTGCAGTAGGAGCCCTGGTGGCACAGTGGTTAAGCCCTTGACTGCTAACTGAAAAGTTAGTGGTTCAAGCCCACCATCTGCTCCACAGGAGAAAAATGGGGCAGTCTGCTTCTGTAAAGATTTACAGATTTGGAAACCCTATGGGGCAGTTCTGCTCTGTCCTATAGGGTCACTATGAGTCAGAATTGACTAGAAAGCAAGGTTATTATTATTTTCTTTTTGCATAGTGTGTAATACAGGATATTGCCTCTTTTCTTCCCTCTCCACCCTGTGGAAAAATGCCCTCTTGGTATGTGGGAAAGTGATTCATGCAGAGATAACTAACTACATAGAATTGTTTTGAATCCTGACCTAGTTTTTTGCCTCTTTGTCAACCAGAGATATCTACCTACCAACCAGTCTATGCTCAAACATACATATATGTGCATGTGTGTGTATATGTGTGTGTTTCATAAGATGCTTAACCTACTTCTGTGGCATATCAGTGAGTTCTTTCATTTCTGATTTAGAATCAGGGCTTTGGACCAGTTCATTTGGACTTGACCTCCTACTGAAAATTTGCATTTCTACACCCCCCTCCCCATGTACTGAATCAGAATCTATAGTTGAGCAAGATCTCCAGGTGATTCTTCCATATACATAGGAATCTCCAGGGAATCTTGTTAAACTACAGATTCTGATTCAGTACATCTGGGATAGAAATTCAAATTCTCACCAGGGGTTGAACCAGACTGAACAGGTTCAAAGCCCAGTTTAGACTATAGCCTTGGTAGGATGCTTATCCTAATTGTGGCGAGCTGGCCTGATTGGGTATGGATGCTTGCTCTGTGACACATTTGTCTTAGAAAATAATCATGGTTTTACAGTAGTTAGTTGTTGCTGCTGTTGTTATGTGCCACCAAGTCGGACCTGATTCATGGCAACCCCTCCTTGTGTTTCCAAGGCGGTATCACTAGGGAAGTGAGGAGTGGCTGGTGGGTTTGAACCGCCAGCCTTCTGGTTAGCAATCAAGAGCCTTAGGCACTACGCTACCAATTCCTCTACTCTATTTGTTTCATAAGCTGCCACCTTGGGACTGCCTGAGTATCATTTGAGGAAAATTATTGCAGGGCTTTGGTGCTGAGTTGGCTTCCTCCTCCTCCCACACCTTCTCTTAGAAATGGGGCATATTTATTCATCTTTCTCTTACCTTTTCCTGTTTCTCAGTTTCAAATTCCATTGCATTTCATTCTTAACAAAATTAAGTTGATAATCTTGTCCTACATATCTAATTTACTGAGCAATATCTTTAAAATCATTTTCAAATATTTATTTGGTTTTCAAGGTTTAGTGTGAGTCACTTCCTTATTCCTTGACACATAGTAAGCATTTCTATCACTATAGAGAGCAAAGACTGTCTTGATGTTTGCTGAATCCTTAGTATGTAGAACACATTTTGGTTTCTAGTAGGTGCTCATATTTTTGTTGTTAAATGAACATACCTAGCATATCAGCAAACACTGTTCCCATATGTAATTAATCCATGCTAATTTCCAAATACATTTATTTACATGACTTTGCTGACTGTAAATCCCTGGAGAGATTTTGTGGTAAAATGTCAGTCTCTTGTTCATAAAAATCATATTGGACATGCCTGTATTCTCAGTTTCCTTAAATGACCTTTTCTGTGCTTCTCTTGTTTAATTGGCCCCCAAGAAAATGAGGATGGTGACTAAGGCTATATCCAAACCAAAAACCCACACCACCAGAGCGCTTGACTAAGGATATAGAATCAATTATTCTATGTTACCTCTTTTTACTTTCAGAGCACAGGTGCCTAAGCATATCTGTTTTCCTGTGCTTTTCTGATTGTTCTCAACAAGGATTTGGCAAATTGAATTGAATTCTGTGTATAGTTTTGGAGTGCCCACTAATTTTGCCCTACTGTCTACTTGGGATCTATTGCCCTGTTGCTGGCATCAGGGGAAATGTGATAAGCCAAGATTAAAATCTGTCAATCCAGTTTGGCAACAGCAATACTAGAAAGTGTGTTGGAGGAAGAGGTTTAAATGAGTCCTTTGCAAAATTTAGAATTGTGGCAACCCTAGCTGTTATTCTTCCTACTATCTAAAGAACATAGGCTTGGCTTTACTGATTTAGCTTTCACTCTATTTTTGAGCATAATATTGCTTAAGTTGAATGCTTTACGCTTCTTAGCTAAAGATGTTATTAAGTGCGGCATGTTATCAATCCTGTCAATTTATTCTTGCTGTTGACCTGACATACTGCTTCTTCATACTTCTCATTGATTTTTTATCTTCAATCAGTGTTTTCTTGTCATTGTATCAAATAATCATAGGTTACTCAGAAACTTTAAGAAAACCTCAAGGTCACTTCCTCTCCCAAGATGATGATCTTTAAGCATTAATAGCCAACCCAGATTACCTTGGAAATCTATTAAGGAAAATTTGAAATTGCCTGGTAGAATTGTGAAAGTCATGCGTTAGTTTTAATATGTAGAGCTTGACTATACTAGTTGTACTGGATATATTGACAGTGATGACTTAGATGGGGTTAAAAGCTTCCCCAAATAGGACTGCTATTACCAGAATTTTGGGAACCCTCCTTTCAGCATTCTTGTAATAGGGGTCAGCTTTTACTCCTAAAATATGCTACTTCTATTATGATAAGTCTCGGAAGGAAGGTTGGGCATTCTTCCTTCCGTAGTGATACTGCCTCGGAAACCCAAGGAGGGGTTGCTATGAGTTGGGGCCGACTCGATGGCAAATAACAACAACAACAACAACATTATGATAAGTTATTGCATTATTCTTTTTAATTAGTTTGTTTTCTGATCATATATGTTTTACATATGCCCATTATAATTAGCGTTTTTTAATTTTTCTGTATTCTCTGGATTTTTCACAATCACCTTAAATCTCATACTGCTTAGAGATAAATGGTGTTATAATTTAGCATATTTTCTTTTAGTTTTCTATTAATACATAGACTACATTTTTTTTGTATATCTGTTTTTATTTAGTTTACCAATTTTGTGCACCTTGTCCATATAATTAAAAACTCCTTGTAAACATCACTTTAACAGCAACATGATATCCCATCCACATCATACTGATAAAGCATAATTTGTGTAGTCATTTTCCTAATAGTGTCCATAGTGTCCATTTTCCCATGACAACTAATGTTTCTGTGCAGCGTTTTATATATAGCTCATTGCCTGCATTTCAGATGAATTTTAATTAGTGAATAAAAATAAATTATCATGATAGATTTAGACAAATGAATTTTGAGAACATTTGTATGACCTAAATTCCTACTGGCAATTTAAGAAAGTGTGACTTTTAAAAATTTTGAGTTTGATTCCCTTCTTGATATTTGGATATTTTTTTTACACCTGGTTATGCAATCACTGAAAGACATATTCATTTTTCTAGCTATTGTATACTGAATAGCTATAGACAATTATAAAAATATTTTTGTAGTTCGTACTATGAGACTGATCTACCTTATAGAATTTGAGAGATGTATGCTGTTTAGAATGTATAATAAAAAGTTGAAAGAGTTTCTTAGCTTAGGCACCACTGTTCCATATGAAATTAATCCATGCTAATTTCCAAATTATATTTACATAACTTTGCTGAGTGTAAATCCCTAGAAGGAATTTAGTGGTAAAATGTCAGTTTCTTGTTCATAAAAATCATTGCCACGTATTCTGCATTATGGGTCTTTATGGAATTTAGAATAAACTGTGAGTGGCATGAACTGTATAGATCTTGCTCTTGAAGTAAGTACTAACAAAACAAAAATAGTTCTAAAAAACTTGTAGAAAACAAAATTTTATTAAATATATAAACTTTCAGTTACTGTAGTCTTATCTATTATATTACATTTCCTACAGTTTTTCTTTATATTTAGCACATATATTTTAGTGTATCTCAGATAGTGTGTCACTGCTCTTCATAAGACTTTCACTGGCCAATCCTTAGATAAGTGGATGATGGCTTGGTCCATCTTGCTCGGCTGAAACCTATCCAACATGGGTGACCCTGCTGGTATTTGAAATACCAGTGGCATAGCCTCCAGCTTCACAGCAACATACCAACCACCACAGCATGACAAACCTACAGATGAGTGGTACATATGCATGTGAATAAAATAAAAAAGTGACTGAAATCACTATTCATATGTTTGAGTCAATTTTCTTTCATATGTAAATATCTCTCTTATACATGTATTTTACACATTGTTGTGTTTCATAAACTCTAGTCCACATATCCAGAGAGGCTATTAATATTACCTTTTCTACAATGGTCAGGAGCATGGACTCTGCTGCCTATGTAGTTTGAGATCCCCACTCTACCACTTTATAAGCCTGACCTTACCTCTCAGAGGGAGCTGTGGTAGCATAGTGCCTAAGGCATTTGACTGCTAACCAGAAGGCTGGCGGTTCAAACCCACCAGCCACTCTTGGGAAGGAAGGTTGGGCAATCTACTTCCGTAGTGATATCACATTGGAAACCCAAGGAAGGGTCACTATGTGTCAAATTTGACTTGAGGGCCTTGAGTTTGTTTTTTTTTTGTTGTTGTAGTTTTTTTACTTCTCAAAGTATCACTTTCTCATGTGTAATGCAGGCATAATGCCACTACCTACTTCAGTGAATTGTGATGCTTAAATGAGGATTCATAAAATGCTGGCATAAAATAAGCAAGTTAGAATAATAACTATTAGTATTAGTGTGTCCTAGACATGTGGTGTCCTTGGGTGTCGAAAATGGCTAATGTGCTCTGCTGTTAACAGAAAGGTTGGTTGGTTGAGTCCACCCAGAGAGAACTAGAAAGAAAGACCTGGCAATCTACTTCTGTCAGCTATTGAAAACCCTGTGAAGCACAGTTTTACTCTGTGGCATGTGGGATCATCATGAGTTTGAATCCACTCAATGGCAACTGTTGTCCCCCCAGCTCAGACTTATGCAGTTTTTTTTTTTTTTTCAAAACATATTTGCTCAAGTAGTGATACCTCATTCTAATCCCTACATTTTAAATACATCTGATGAGCACCATGAGTTTCCAGGAACTTTAGTTTACTCTGCTGTAGACTTGTAAACTATTTAGCTACTCAGCTCGCCATACGCCAGCTCTCAGGGGGGTTCTATTTTCATGTATTCATGTTGATATTGCATTGTAGCATTGCTTAACTCATTGAAGTACAGCAGAAGAAGGAGGAACTTGAGTAAGGAATGGTGCAGAAAGTTATTTTATGTGGAATCCACACCAACTATATTTTGTTTATTTAAAAAAAACCTCACTGCTGTTGAGTTGGATCCGACTCATAGCTACCCCTCCTTGAGTTTCTGAGGCAGTATCAGTATGGAAGTAGATTGCCCAATCTTCCTTCCCAGGAGTGGCTGGTGGTTTTGAACTGCTAGCCTTCTGGTTAGCAGTCAAATGCCTTGGGCACCATACCACCAGAGCACGCATTTTGTTTATAGCAGAGGCAATTCTTTCTCTTCATCTATTGTAATTCCTTCTTTTCCATGTCATTGAGAGAAAATTCCTCCAAAAACCATAATTCTTTTGGATTCAAGTGACAGGAACCCAATTCACATTGATTAAAGAAAACAAAGTTGGTCAAGTAATCTAAGTTTAGCTGGATCTATGACTCAAATAGTGTCAGGAATTAACCTTATTTATTTATTTATTTTCCTTTGTTAGCTTTATTCTCAATCAGGGTAAGTATGGTGGCCCTCAAGTTGTGCCACCCACAGATCCAGGCTATTGTTCTGTTTGTTCACTGATCCACTGGACAGAGCACCTCTTTATTGACAGCTCTAGCAAAAAGTTCCTGATGTTCCTGGTAGGGCTCTTATCAACTGTCTTGCTGAATTTACAAGCTTTCCTTGAACAACTCGTGGTCAGATGATATAGTGCTATGATTGGCCTGGACTAAGATATTTTACCCCTGACTTTTAAAGACTAAAGGAGCCCTGGTAGTGTAGTGCCTAAGGCACTTGACTGCTAACCAGAAGGCTGGAGGTGACTGCTAACCAGAAGGCTGGAGGTTCAAACCCACCAGCCACTCCTTGGAAGGAAGATGGGGCAATCTACTTCCATAGTGATACTACCTTGGAAACCCAAGGAGGGGTCACTATGAGTCAGGTCTGACTCGATGGCACATAACAACAACAACAACAACAAAGGAGCCCTGGTGGTATAGTGATTGTTTGGCTGTTATCCTAAAGGTTGGTGGTTCATAACCACCAGCTTCTTCATGGGAGAAAGATGAGGCAGTCTGCTTCCATAAAGATTTCCAGGGTTGGAAACCCTATGTGGAAGCTCTACTTTGTTCGGAAGTTTGCTATGAGTTAGAGTCCACTTGATGGCAGTGGTTTTGGTTTTTGGTTTATTTTTTTGAGTGGAGTGAGATGCTTAACTCAAAGGAAAATTGGAGTACAGTTACAGAAAGAAAAGAATAGATGCTGAGGAGTCACGCATATACAACAATGCCACAACTGGGAGCATTTTCTGGCACATTGGATGGGAAATGGTGATTGTGGTAGGCAGAAAAATGATCTTCCAATCTTATATTCATGTCCTAATCCTCAGAACCTATGAATATGTTACATTGCATGGCAAGGGATGATTAAGGTGGTAGATGTCATAAAGGTTGCTAATCAGCTGACTCTGAAATGAAGAGCACATTCTAAATTATCCAGGTGGGCCCAGATAACACAGGTCCTTATAAGTGGAATAGGGAGGCAGGAGAGAGAGACTTAGTGTAAAGAAGATTTAGTTTCGTGCTGCTAGCTTAGAAGATGGAGTAAGGAGTTATAAGCTAAGGAATGTGGGCAGCCTTTGAAGCTGAAACAGGCAAGGAAATAGATTCTTCTCTAGAACATTCAGAAGGAATCCAGCCCTACTGATACCTTGATTTTAGAACAGTGAGACTTTTTTGTACTTTAGACTTCCAGAACTTTAAAATGATAAATTTGTGTTGTAAGTGACCAAATAACGTGGTAATTTTTTACAGTAGCAGAAGGAAACTAGGAGGTCTGGTGGCATAATGCCTAAGGCATTTGACTGTTAACCAGAAGGCTGGAGGTTCAAATCCACCAGCCACTTCTCGGAAGGAAGATTGGGCAATCTACTTCTGTAGTGATACCACCTCGGAAACCCAAGGAGGGGTCACTATGAATCGGATCTGACTCAATGGCAGTGAGTTTGGTTTTATGAATAGAAAACTAATACAGTGGTTTAGTGGACTGTCTCAGTTTCTCATATTTCTGTTAAATTATGAGCCAGACTAAGTTATCTTATTTTAGATTTTGAAAATAGTTTTATTGAAAGTAAAGTTTAAATGAGGAAACTTGGTGGTGTACTTGTTAAGTGCTAGGCTTCTAATTGAAAGTTTAGTGGTTGGAACCTACCAGTTGCTTTGAGGAAGAAGGATGTGGCAGTCTTCCATGAAGATTTACAGCCTTGGAAATTCTGTGGGACAGATCTACCCTGTTGTAGAGCATTGCTACGAATTGCAAGTTGATTACACACAGATAGGCTTGGTTTTGGGTTAAAATTTAAACCTTTAAAAATGTTATCCACATTTCTTAACTGTAATATTTTCCGCAACCTTTGGCCCCGGGGACAAATGCTAATTTTCCTGGCTTTAAATTTTAGATTCATTATTAGTCTTTAAAAACATTATCCTTCAAAAATTGTAAGACATGTGGGAAATCTTAATTTTTAGAATGCTTGATATGTCTCTCCAGTCTAGAAACTTACGATAATTATAAATATAACCAGTTGAAGTTCTTCCTTAAAACCTAAGATTAGAATGTTCAAATGTTGGCATTTGATTATTTGATCATTTACAAAACATAGTAACAAAGAAAATACTTGCATGTTTTTTCTTCAAAACATGGTTTTACTTTTCTTGAAAGATCATCTCTTACCTGACTTCCTGTTCTGGGACATTAAAGAATGTGCTGTTCTTTCCTAAATGACTCTCTTGAACATAAACATTGTGCAATTGCAGCAAATATTTATTAAAAGGCAGATAAAAAATGAGAAGAATTTTTAAGTTCACAACTATGTGTTCTTTCTTAATAATGAGTAGCCCCCCCTTTATTTCTTTGCAAGTAAATAATAAATAATAAAGAGATTATATAAAGAGATTTACAACAGAAATAAAGGCCACACCAAAGAGTTTCTTAGCCTTGTGTTAATAAGCGACTGGAGAAGACAGAGGGGAGAAAAGGAATTTGGCTGCGTTCAGAATTTTGGCATGTATCACTATTAATTTTTAATTGCCTTTGAAAGAAGATGTATCCCTTCTCCTTAAGTGTTTATAGCCTTGGTAATCCCTTTGGGCTTTGGTGTCCACTCTTCACCCGTGCTCATCTTTCCTGCAGCAGCTGGCTCCTGTCATTTCTAATGAAAGTCATTCTCTTACCCTTACTCAGCTCATGATTTGGAAATAATGTTGTTGGAACTACTTCTTCAGCAGATCTTATTTGAGTTCATTCTTGAAGCCAGATTTATGGATACTGACAATTTATACCTGATAAAGGAAATTGTCTGTGTGCACTGCCTTTTTATAATAGATTAGTAAGTCAATACTTGGGAATGAATTTCAGGTGTTTTGGTTGGGTAATGAGGAGTGGGTTGCAATAGCAAACCTAGACTTCAGGTCCTCTGTTGATTTGGCCCTTTAAGACCCTTCTAACATCAGAGTCACCAAGCTGGGTTCCAAGTACGGGGAAGAGAAGCTTGCAGGGAGCTGGGACATGGAAAGCTGGGACATCTGAAACTTCCTCCTATTTCTCTGTTGTTGTTTGCCGTCGAGTCGGCCCTGACTCATAGCGACCCCTCCTTGGGTTTCCGAGGCAGTATCACTACGGAAGTAGGATTGCCCAACCTTCCTTCCGAGGAGTGGCTGGTGGGTTTGAACCGCCAGCCTTCTGGTTAGCAGTCAAGTGCTTTTAGCCACTATGCTACCAGAGCTCCCTATTTCTCTAGGTAGTGATAATGCTTATAATGATGAGGATAATTTCAGCTAATTTGTCATTTACTGAAATGTTATTAGATGGATCCCGTTATTATCCCTATTTTATAGGTAGCCTCTTTAAGCCTTAAATTCCATATTTGCTTGAAGGATGCCAAAAACTCATCAGCTTGGGCCTAGAATTCAAATGCAGTTCTTTCTGACTCCAAACCTTTAGTGCTTAACCATCATACACTACTCCTTTAAAGTCTTCCTTGGGAACTATATGCCAATTGTATCAATTACAATTACAGGCAGTCCCTGACTTATGGCATGATTCTGTTCCAACAACTCTATGTAAGTTGATTCTAATGTAAGTTAAATGCCTGTTCCTTTTTTAGTTTTCATTATTGTTGCCTTTTATTATCAGGATATTTATAAATCTTATTTTTGTCTTTGAGGGTTGCAAGCATCATGTATAAACATATAGATATTTTAATATATACATACATACATTTAAAAAAATACACAAATAAAAAAAAACAACTGTAAATGTGGTTTGTCAGAACTCAAATATGTTGCAAATTGGAGACTACCTGCTTTTAATATTGTGTGTGTCTAGGATAGCTTTGATATTAACTACATTAGCTAAAAATAATAAAATATAGGAGATTTGTACTGTGGTCACTGTAGGTCCTAGAAATGTAGATTGCACTATTGAATTATTTTTTTCCATTGCAGACCTAGTGCATGATTTTGATAGTATGATAGGCACATTTTTTATCCTCTGGGAGACATTTGTATATCATTCTATCACATACTTAGAAAGAAAACCAAGCTGCCTGCCTTCAGTTATAAGCCTGTGTAGCTGAACATGTGAAGTAGTTTTGGTGATTTGCGAACATGGGCTGATAGTACCATATTGTGTACCCTGACTACTCCATCCACAGAGCATTCCCTCTCAAAAATCCTCACTTACAAATATTCATTAACTCTTTTTTTTTTTTTTTTTTTGCAGAAGACTGATGTACACTGGGTACATTTAAATAAGATGAGACACCACATCTCTTCCTCAGAGAGCTTAAGATCTCTGAAAGGGCAAGATATAAACATAATTTTTCCCCCATAAAAATATTTAAAAGTTTTGTACATAAAAGTGTGTAATCTGACAAATGACTTGGCAGCAATGGCTGAGAGCTGTGGGAGTCCAGAGCAGGAGATCTGCACTCTGGACAAGTTGTCAGGGAAGTTTTCTTTTCTCTCTTTTTTTTTTTTTTTTTTGAAAAGATGGGACTTGAGAGACACTGGGGACTAGACTGAATTTGCATAGAAGGAGAGAGAGAGGAGTCCTCATTTTCTCCTGGTGGTGTAGCATGTGCAGGGCTGTGAAGGCAAGAGTGGTTAAGCCCATTGTGGTGAATTCATTAGATATAATGTTCCAATAGTTTAATATGGGAGGTATCATTTAAAAAAAAATAATTATATATATATATATATATA
>NW_006921685.1:8995569-9014549 GCF_000298275.1 Orycteropus afer afer | reverse complement strand
AACAACAACAACAGTAATATTAATTCTCTGGTAGCGTAGTGCCTAAGGCACTTGACTGCTAACCAGAAGGCTGGAGGTTCAAACCTACCAGCCACTCCTTGGAAGGAAGATGGGGCAATCTACTTCCATAGTGATACTGCCTTGGAAACCCAAGGAGGGGTCACTATGAGTTAGGTGTGACTTGAGGGCACATAACAACAACAACAACAATACTTACTGAACACTTACTATTACCAGTGTTCCAAGTACTCTGGATTAAGTCATTTAAATTTTATGGTAAGTAAATATTATTCCCAGTTTTACAGATGAGGATACTTATATAGAAAGTCTTAAGTGACTAAAATCACAAAGGAAGTAAGTGTAAAACATATGTATTTTAAATGAAGGGTTATAAGATAATTTCCCTGACAGTTATTTATTCAGAGCGAGACTTTGGACTTGACAGTTGCAGGTTTCTAGTGTGAGATGATGAGGCTTGAAGGTGTCTTCAGTGGGATTGGAAGAAAAGAGATTAAGTTGAGGGGAATTTTAAAGGAAAAGTCAATAGAGCTTGCATTATTTTATAGGGGAGAATATGAAAAGAAGTTAGTTTTCTTTCTTGCCTGGGCTTTGGAAGAATCAGTATATCCTGAACAGAAATAATGGAGTAAGGAGGGGAAGCTGAATATTCAGGTGAAAAGGTGAAGTTTGGTTTAGAGATATTGAGAGTAAAGTGAGAGTAAAGCATTATCCTCAGCAGAAAACTGACTTTAACTCTCTCTTTTAGGTTTCAGTTTGAGGAAACATCTTTTTACTTTTGACCTATATTTATTAATTATGTGCATAATATCATGTTAGGGCACAGATGTGTAAAATGGTCAAAAGCTTCAGAAATAATAAATATTTGGGGACCATTAAAACTAAAAAAAACCAACACATTGTCATCGAGTAGATTCTGACTCATAGTGACCCCCATTGGCTTTCTGAGCCTGTAAATTTTTATGGGAATAGATTGCCCCATCTTTCTTCCACAGAGCAGCTTGTGGGTTTGAACCAGTGACCTTCTGGTTAGCAGCCAACTGCCTTATCCACTACACCAGCAGAACTCTTTTGGGGACCATTAGGAAAGTAATGTGACTGACCCTAAAATAGAAAGTCTGGCTAGTTCAAAGATCTTTAAGTATATAGCTATAGAACGTTGCCTCCTCAAATCATTTTTTATGTAGATTGTATATAGTTACCTGTGTTTGTCTATCTGGATGTATACACATATCAAACAGACACAAATGTACATTGTGCTGTCAGCAAAGGGCAAATCCCACTATTGTCTCTAACTGCCTGGCCTGGTAAAAATCAGTATGAATCCTGTCCCCAAAATGTAGCGGTTGATCCAGTCTTCACTTTCCAGTTCTCCATCTTTGTCACCAACTGCCCATGTGGTATATTCTCTTTGACCCTAGCCACCTGGAGCTAGGTCAGATTTCATAAGTTAAAGAGACACTGCCCTTCACCTTGTCACATAGGCAGACACCAGCTGCAAGTTTGGAGAGTCCATGTGATACTCTCACTTCTGACCTCCTGGCCACAATTTTAAGGCTGCTTTCCTACTACTCCTTCAATATGCCAGCTCCAAGAACAGGAGTCTACATAGCATCCTTACTTCTTGACCTGATGGTTACTATTGCCTTTTGCATTCCATAATTTACTGGAATGACTAACAAACTCTCATGGAGACCATGCCGTACTTATTACTACAGCTTTATTCCAGCCAAAAAAGATACAAAGTAAGAGGCACATAGAGTGAAGTCTGTGAAGCTTCCATGTCCCAAGGAACACATTCATTACCCTCCCAAGAGCAGATGTTCTAGCCAAGCAGGAAGCTCTCTGAGTCTTAGAGTTCTAGCTTTTATCAGACAATTCTGCATGGTAAACTATATCATGCCTCCTGAGGCTAGTTGATTTGAGTCTTTTCTGTCTGGCCACCCTCCACTTTTCAGCACAAATGCTCAGTGTGTCCTGGAAATCCCAGACCAAGGGACCCCATATACTCCAATGGCTATTTCCCATAAACCAAGGACAATGGGCACCGTGCTTCAGGTAAAGCTAAGTCCTTTATCCCACACACATATACACAAGAAAATAGTTATTTCACATAGCAGGAAGAGTAAGAAGCATGAAGTTATACTCTAGAATGGTGAATTCAGTTCATCTTTAAGAGAATTCCCTCATGAAGATAATGTTATAATTAGCTTGCCAGTGGAGGTGTGATAATATTTTTTCTTAGGGTAGTGAACTTTCTGAGGTGATCCTGAATAAAGACATTCTCTTTAACTTTGATAGGCAAATGGGCTGCTTGATAGTGCGTGCTACCCATGGGGGCTAGGGCAGGGTCTGCCCCGCTAAGTGGAAGGGATGGTATGCTCCATCTCAAGCTCATTCCCAGGAAGAGGAATGAAAGGGGAGGTGCTGAGCATTTCCAACTTCTTGTGCTTCCCAGATTTAATAGTCACATAAGTCACTTTTCTTCACTGGGGGAAGAGTGATTAAGAGTGGGAGAGAGAGAGGCCTTAATACTCAGAGAAAAAAATTCTTTTCACAGAGAGAAGCAGCAGGTTAACTCAGCAGGTGTTTCTGAAAACAAAAGCATACTTAATAAAAAGTCAAATCTAACTTAAGAAAAGGTAATCTATATGGGATTGCTTAATTGTACAGCAATGATTAGATGATTTTTCAAGATTTTTTCTTTTTGACCTGTGTAGTTATAATTCTGTGGATATCCAAATGGGATTGCAGACTTGTGGCTAATTTCCTGCTGCTCTCTAAGGATGAGAAGCTTTATTTCTGCCTTCCAGGATATCTATTTAAATTACTTTTTCTTGATAGCTTAAAACATAAGGCCTTTTTTTTTTTTTTTTTTTTTTTGAGGATACTATGAAATGTCCTTGAAGAAATGCAGCCGGAATGCTCTTTGGAAGCAAGAATGGCCAGACTTCGTCTCAGCTACTTTGGTCATGTTGTCAGAAGGGACCATTCCCTGGAGAGGGATGTCATGCTTGGTAAAGGGCGAGGGTCAGAGCAAAAGGGGAAGACCCTCAACAAGATGGATTGACACAGTGGCTGCAATGCTGGGCTCAGGTATAGGAAGGCTTGTGAGGATGGTGCAGGACCTGGCAGTGTTTTGTTGTGCTGTACATAGTGTCACTATGAGTCAACATCAACTTGACAGCATCTAAAACAACAACCTGAAATGTTGAGTAATATAGATCAGCAGGAACTTTGAGAATTAGATGAAAGTTTTGCAAGTAAAATTTCTAGCTTTATGAGTATATGACAGCTTAAGTAGTTTACTATGCTTGATTGCTGGGTGGTAAAATTATTATTTAGGAAAAAGGGGACACATACTAAGTTTAGGTTCAAACTGTTCTCATTTGTTCATTCCTTCATTCATTCATAGATATTTGGGTGACTCAGGTTCTGGTTTTGATACTAGGGAACCGTAGTGAAGAAAACAAATAAAAATCCTTGCCCTTATGAAGCATATATGCTAGTAGGGATACAGAAACAATTAAAAAACATTAAATAAAATTTATAGTATATCAGATTGTGACAAGCCTTGTGGAAAAAAAAAAAAACACAGAAGAAGGGAGGTGGGATGATGAGATGGTTACATGTGGTCAGGAAAGACATCATGGAGGGTTATGTCAGCAAAGCCCTGACGTGAAGGAGTCTAGAGGTTGAGCCTTTAAAGGAACACTTTAAATACTCTGGTTCTCTTTTGAGGACAATCCATAAAGAGGAAAAAAAGAAACAGGGAAAACAGTTATGAGGCTAATTCAGAACTGAAATAATAGTGGCTTGAACGAGGGTGGTAGCAGTGGAAGTAGTGACTTATTATATAAGTCAATATAATTTGTTAAAAGATTGAGTTTGTGGTGTGAGAAAAGGTAATGGTGGTTTGGTTAAGTTTTTGGTTTGAGAAGCTGGAAGGACAGAATTGCTATTTACTGAGATGGGAAAGACTTTGGGAAGAGCAGACTTAGGGAAGATTGGGAGTTTTCTTTTGGAAGTGTTTAGCTGAGATGCACAGTTAATATCCAAGTGGAGGAAAACTTTAGGCAATTGGATATATGAGAAGAACTCATGAGTGAGGCCTTGGCTAGAGATACAAAATCGTGTAGAGATTATAGCTAGAGTACATAGATGCAGAAGAGTACATGGACCAGATTTGGTTACGCCTCAGTGCATAGAGGTAGTGGGAATAAAGATACCCAAGGGAGGGGGAATAAGAACGTTGACTAGTGAGGTAAGGGGAGAACATGAAGAGAATGGTGTCCTGGAAGCTAAATCAAGAAAGTATTTCAAGAAGGAAGGAGAAATAAACTTGGTCAGATTCTACTCAGAGGATGAGAAAGAAGATTTATTGTCTTGGCTATTGACTTCAGCATCATGGGGTCATGAGTGACCTCTACAAGAACTTTATTGGAGTAGGTTCTAGAATAAGAATGGGAAGAGAAGAATTAGAGACATACATAGTCAGTTTTTGAAGGGTTTAGGTATAAAGGGGAAAGAAGAAATGGAGTATTCACTGGAGAAAGATATGTCATCAAGAGGGATTTTTGTTAAAGATGGGAAGTACAATGGCACCATGGGAATGCACTAATAAAGATTAGTGGAAAAGTTGATGAAGGAAGAGAGAGGATGATTACTAACACCGAAAAAGGAAGAGAGGCTAGGACGTGTTACATAGGTAGAAAATTTGCTCTTAGGTAAAATGGCAGACAGTTTATCCATAGTAACTGGAGAGAGACAGGCTGTATATGTACAGATGCCAAGTAGCTTCAATAGTTAGTGACCACAATGTGGCTTTAGAATGTCTTCAGCCCTCTCTGCTATGAGATTTATTAAACTAACAAAACAAAACATAGCAAAAAAAAACAAACTCACTGCTGTCGAGTTGAGTCGACTCATAGCGACCCCTCCATGGGTTTCTGAGGTGGTATCTCCAGAGAAGTAGATTGCCCAGTCTTCCTTCTGAAGAGTGGCTGGTGGGTTTGAACTGCCAGCCTCTGGTCAGCAGTCAAATACCTTAGGCATTACGCCACCAGAGCTCCCATGAAACTTATTATGACTCACAAAAACTTTTATGTATCTACTTTTATGACTCATCAACCATGTCAGCTGACAATTGTATAATTTCTAATTTTGAAATTGAACATAGGTATTATTTTAATTAGTAGCTTGTTGTTGTTGTTAGGTGCCATCGAATCCCCTTTGACTCATAGCGGTTGTATGTACAACAGGAAGAAACACTGCCTGACCCTGTGCCATCCTCACAGCTCTTGCTATGCTTGAGCCCATCATCGCAGCCACAGTGTCAATCTAACTCGTCGAGGGTCTTCCCTGTTTCCGTTCACCCTGTATTTACCAAGCATGATATCCTTCTCCAGGGAACTGTCCCTTCTGACAACATGACCAAACTACGTGAGATGGAAGTCTGGCCATTTTCGCTTCTAAGGAACATTCTGGCTGTACTTCTTCCAAGACAGATTTGTTCATTCTTCTGGCAGCCATGGCATTTTCAGTATTCTTTGCCAACACCACAATTCAGATGCATCAGTTCTTTTTCAGTCTTCCTTATTTGTTGTTCAGCTTTCACATGTGTATGAGGCTATTGAAAATACCATGGCTTGGGTCAAGCACATCTTAGTCTTCAAAGTGACATCTTTTTCTCTTTGTACTTTAAAAAGGTCTTTTGCAGCAGATTTGCCAATGGGTATTCCGCTAATTCCTAAAGCTTTGTTTTTCACCAGTTGCTTAAGTGTGGCTTGGACTTCTTTTAGTACCATCAGTTCTTGGTCATATGCTACCTCCTGATATGGTTGAATGTCAGTCATTTCTTTTTGGTGCAGTGATTCTCTATTCCTTCCATCTTCTTTTGATGCTTCCTGCATTGTGCAATATTTTGGCCATAGAAACCTTCAGTATTATAACTTGAGGCTTCAATTTTTTTTCTTCATGTCTTTCAGTTTGAGAAATGCAGAGTGTGTTCTTCTCTTACAGTTTTCTAACTCCAGGTCTTTGCACATTTCATTATAATACTTTACTTTGTCTTCTCAAGCTGCTCTTTGGAACCTTTTGTTCAGCTCTTTTCTTTTGTCATTTCTTCGATTAGCTGTTGCTACTCTCCATTCAAGAGCAGGTTTCAGTCTCTTCTGATGTCTATTTTGGTCTTTTCTTCCTTTCTTATCTTTAATGACCTTTTGCTGCTTCTTATATTATGTTCTTGATGTTGTTTCACAATTCATCTTGTCTTTGGTCATTGGTGTTTAATGCATTCAATCTTTTTTTCAAATGGTCTCTAAATTCAGGTGAATTTAGAATCTATTTAAATCTCTAAATTTAGAATCTATTCTAAATTCTAATATAATCTAGGTCATAGTTTGGCTCTCTTGGATTTGTTTTAATTTGCTTCAGTTTAAAGTTACAAATGAGCAGTGGATGATCTTTTCCACAGACAGCTCCTGGCCTTATTCTGACTGATGATATTGAGCTCTTCCATTACCTCTTTCCACAGATGCAGTTGATTTCATTCCTATGTATATCATCTGGTGAGGTCCACGTGTTTAGTCATCATTTATGTTGTTGTAAAAAAATATTTGCAATGAATAAATTGTTGGTCTTGCAAAATTCTATCATGTAGACTCTGGCATCAATTTTCTCACAAAGATATTTTCTCCCTACTGATGCTTCTTTGTTTCCAAGTTTTGTATTCCAATTACTACTAATAATCAATACATCTTGATTTCATATTTGGTCAATTTCAGACTGCAGAAGTTGGTAAAAATCTTCAATTTCTTCATCTTTTGCTTTGGTGATTGGTGCTTCAGTCTGAATAGTAGTGGTATTAACTGGTCTTCCTTGTAGGCGTGTGGATATTATCCTATCAGTGACAGGATTGTTCTTTAGGGTAGAATTTGAAATGTTCTTTTTGATGATTAATGTGGCATCATTCCTCTTCAATTTTTCATTCCCAGCATAGTAGACCATAAGATTGTCTGATTCAAAATGGCCTATACCAGTCCATTTTAGCTAAACCCTAAGATATCAATCTTTATACGTGCCATTTTATATTGACAACTTCTAATTTTACCTAGGGTTATACTTCATATGATTATTAATATGTGTTTACAACTATTTCTTCTCATTTTGAGTTGTGCCACATCAACAAATGAAGTTCCAGAAAGTTTTACTCCATCCATGTCATTCGGGTTGACTACTCTGAGGAGGCCCCACTTCCCCAGTATTTTGAGTGCCTTCTAACCTGAGGAGCTCATCTTTCGGGACTATATCAGACAGTGTTTCACTGCTATTTATAAAGGTTTTCACTGGCCAGTTTTTTCAGAAGTGGGTACTCTGTCCTTGTTTTCAGGGTCACTTAGTCTGGAAGTTCCACTGAAACCTGTCCACTGTAGGTGACCCTGCTAATATTTGAAATACCAGTGGCATAGTTTCCAGCCTCACAGTAACACACAAGCCACCACAGTGTGAGAAACTGACAGATGAGCAGTTGGGGTTGGGATTATAAATTTAAATTTCTAATAATCCCAGTTATTAATTTAAATTTGTGTTTAATAATCCCAAACTCCACTGTGGTAGAGTCAATTCTGACTCAGTGACCCTATACGACAGAGTAGAACTGCCCTGCAGGGTTTCCAAGGCTGTAAATCTTTACAGAAGCGGACTGCCTCATCTTTCTCCTGTAGAGCAGCTGCTGGGTTTGAACCTCTGATCTTTTGGTTAGCAGCCAAGCGTTTTAACCTCCTTAAGTTTTTAATGGCTAATATTTATTGAATATTCTGCATACATCACTTAAAGCACTCACCAAATTTATGAAATTAGGATTGTTACTAACTTGCAGTTTCCAATGAGGAAAGCTAAGGGAAAGTCAAGAACTTGTTCACATCATACGTTGGCTTAATTTGCTGCTTTCTGACCCTGTTGTTCATTACTTAGCCATACAGTGTACTGCTTTGCTGAAAGAGCTGGGCCTGAAAAATGTGTCATTTCTTAATGCAGTAAATTAACATTGACTATAATTTAATTTGCTTATGTGATTGTGATCTAAGAATAAAACTGCTTTTGATAGATTTGAGCTTCTCCAGTCTGCCCCCTTTTTAATCAAAGACCAGAATTTAAGAGCCTTTTACAGAAATGATTAATACTATGCTATAAGAAAAATTATTTGAATGTCTGTGGGTAGGCAGAGCAGCATCACTCTTGTAGTAATTTTCTTTTATAAGTAGATCTTAAATTAGAAACATACAGGAAGATATTTTATCTATTCTGAAGTGAGTAAGAGTATTGCAGCATGGTCTTCAGAGTTGAAATGATAGAATTTATATTTTCCTTTTAATACTTGCTTGCTATTTGTCTGGGCTTTTGAGTCTGCTTTCTCATTTTAAAAATAGAATAATACTTACCTCCTTTGATAGTATGAGGCTTAGAGATGATAAACTCTCAATCACAGTGCACAGTGTCATGTCTTCGTTACTATTAGCTATCTTTGAGTCACCTTTGAATCATGGCAGCCTCACCCAAAATGGAACTAAATGCTGCTCAGTCCTGTTCCATGACCAGGGTAAGTTGCACATTGGACCATTGTTATCCATAGAGTTTTCATTGGCTGATCTTTCAAAAATAGATTGCTAGGCTTTTCTTCCAGATCTCTCTTAGTCTGGAGACTCTGCTGTAACCTTTTCAACCTCATAGCAGCACTTACACCTCTACTGACAGGTGGGTGATGGCTGTGCATAAGGCACACTGGCCAGGAAGCAAACCTAGGTCTCCTACATAGAACCTGAGAATTCTACCACCGAGCCCCTATAAATGGCAGGTGACTGTTTAGCTTCTTTGCCAGTTCAGACAACTACATTCGAGAAGCTTGGGTAGCCTGAGAGGTTGTTAATATGTTTCTCCACCCCCACCCCCACCCCGGTTACCTTATTTCCCAACTGGAAAATCATTCCTTCAGTTAAATTTTAGAAGCATTTCTTACATGTACATTTTCAGGATGATTTACTATTAGCATTAGGAAAGACAAAGGTTCATAGAAATCCACTGTCCTTATTTTGAATGAACATATTGCCTGATAGCAGGAAAATGGAACTTTCCCAGGTAATCTAGAGTATGTGTCTTACTATGAACATGAGGCTCTGAGTATCATCTTGGGTGTGGAGGAGCCTCCCTGCATTCTTCCTAAATCTTCTTGTTCTCCAGTCAATCCAGGGATCAGTATATTGTCTAGACTGTGGTTGGGTGAATTCCTGTAAGTGAAGATGGAGAATCCATGCAGTGAAATTAAGCATTGCCTCCTTCTTCCCTTGAAGTAGTAAAAGAGAAGAGTAGTAACTGAGGTGTTTGGTATAGCCAGTGCTCATAGGTCTTGGGTAGTGTTTCTGTTAAATCACAGTGTGTACCAATACAGACAAAGGTTCTCTGGTTACCTGCATTACTAACTTAAATATTGAACAAATCTAAATGACAAGAGACCCTGGCATATATCGGAGTTTGTGCTAGGTGATATTGGGAATACTAAGTTGAATGGCAAGCTCCTTGTCCTCAAGGAATTTAGAATTAATTTGGGACAGCTTTGCCAGTCCATACCCAAGCATTTGATCCACCCCTTCCTGTGGAAACTTGCCTTGCTATCACACTGCTCCCAAGACTTTTGTGCTTATTCCCTGAATTTTTGAATTCTTTCTTGAAGCCAAAATTTACAAAAATATTTACGCTGGATTAGATTGTAAGAGGGATCAAATCTTTGTATCTGTGCTTCTGTATTGAGGCCTAATACTGTTCACTCACTATTACATAGAAAGCTCCAAAGAAGGATTGTGCTGCTGCTGCTACCAGGGTTGGAGCTAGGCTCCACTTTGTTCTCTTATACCACAAATGTCACTCCTTCTGTGTCTGACACATATTTATAAAAGTGTTACTTGCTCTGTGCATTTAATAAAGAGAGAGATTTTGTTTAAACACATTGGTCATTACAAGTGGCATGATGATAACAAACATGTACTCAAAGAATCTGTAAGTTGCAAAATACTTTCATATTTTTTTTAGTACCTTACAGATTGCTTGAGGTATTTGAAAACCAGGAAAATAACAAAAAGGGATTCTATAAAGTTACTTAAGAGCATAGCTTGTAGTTTCATTTACAGATCTCATACTCTAAATAATTAATTGAATAAAACATCACAAAACATACATTTTCTATGTATGAATCCTATAATTTTTTTTCAGGGTACTTTAACATACTATAGGACTAGTGTTGGACTAGAATTATGAAAATGGGCAAAGTTTTTAATTTATGTCTTTTTCTTTCCATGTTCTTTCTTTATCCTTATTGCCTCCTTTATTCTCTAGTGTCCACTGTCTTCTGGCTTCAAAATTTCCGTTAAGGATTAAATTAAAAGTGTTATATCTCCCATTCATATTTGCTTAGTAGACACAGTACTCACATGTGACAAAGTGACATGGGCCTCAGATACAAGTTATTATTTAGTTGGGTATCTGTCCCTTGTAAGGACTATAGTGCAAAATGAGGATAGCATTCCCTCTCTGACTGCATATTCAATTATTTTTTCTTTATTTTCATTTTCTAAAAATATTTTGTGATTTATAGGACATATCATGGTATATCAGAATAGGGGTTTTGGAGTATGACTTGGGTTCATACTCAGATATATATACCCTCCCTGAATCTGTTTCTTCACTTATGAAGTATGATTGTTAGAGTTGTTATGATGGAAACAATGCCATAAACTGTAAGTGTATAAATAAGTGCCGTAACTTATAGTGTATAAACTGCAGGTGCATGGTAGATGCAACATAAGGTAGTGATTGTAATTAATAAACATTCTAGGATTTCCACAGAGAAATAAAGCAATCTGGAAAAAAAAAATCTTCTACTTAGTAGCAAGTTTTTTAAATGTTTGTAACAGATGTCAGTTGTGTCAATAAGTTAATTGGGGGTATAACATGTTTATAAGCAAGCCAGATAGGAAATGTATCATAATTTATATTCTCAAACAGATAAATTTGATACAAATAGTAACATTGTGATAAACTTACTTTAAGTTAAAAAATAGAAGGTTTATTGAACACATTTTTGCCTAAATACTTTTGAGGAATGACTTAAGTTCTCAAAACACAGTACTTAAAAGATGATTCAGGAATAGATCTGTTATGCAAACTGAAGTGTAATCTTGTGAGCCAGGACTTTACTCCTATGCTATGTCCTCTTGTGTTTCCATGTTGCACAGAGTTCTATAATTCTATTTTTCACCCACAGATTTACCACTAAAGAGACATAGAGATTATGAGCTGGTGACTCCAGTCAGCACAAATCTAGAAGGACACTATCTCTCCCATATTCTTTCTGCAAATCACAAAAAGAGATCAACAAGGGACGTGTCTTCCAACCCTGAGCAGTTGTTCTTTAACATCACAGCATTTGGAAGAGATTTTCATCTCCGCCTAAAGCCCAACAATCAACTAGTAGCTCCTGGGGCTGTTGTGGAATGGCATGAGACACCTCTAGTACCTGGGAATATAACTGACCCCATTAATGATCATCAACCAGGAAGTGCTTCAGAAAGGATTTGGAAAACAGAGCCTTTGCAGACTAACTGTGCTTACGTTGGTGACATCATGGACATTCCAGGAACCTCTGTTGCCATTAGCAACTGTGATGGCCTGGTAAGACTCATTCCCTTTTGTGTGTGTATGTGTGTGTAGGTGTTAGGAGTGCTGCATGACTTTAGCATGGTTTGGAAGGTAGAGGTGGAAAGGAAGCCTCATGATTATATTTTAAGCTCAGGAAAAAACATTAGAAAGTCTGACTTTTTGTCAAAGATGTGTTCTTTGGCTTCATGTATGACATGAAGACAACATTATTCCATGAAACAAAAGAAAACTGTTGCAGCATTTCTTTATGTTTTCTCTTGTGTTACATTGGGGAATTTTTTTTTTCCTAATACTTGTTCATTCCAGACATTGAAAATCTGTGATTATGCTAATGATTTCTTTCAAAGCTTTCCGAAAACTTTCTAAAGAAACATAGGCTCCTCCAAAATGATAATATTTCATTTCTTGTGTGGAAACTTTGGATATCGTCTTAAAGAAAGTATTTTGAAAGCATTCTTTAGCTTCCCTACAGAATGCTAAAGTGGGAAATGAGCCGATCCTCCAACAGAACCTGTCTAAATAACATTAGCTTTTGAACATGAGATGCAGTTTTCTCTGTATGGTGGCTTTGAATCCCTTTTTTCTTTATTTTCAAATAAAATACACATAATGCTTTTCAGTTTTGTGGTTGAGGCAAATAGTAATTGACCTTTCTTTATGTACTCTGCAGATGTGAAATATTTTTATTTGGTTTGTATCTCCAGATGTTATTTGAAAACTGTGTCAGTGTTTATGGCTCTTCTATTCACAGTTGACTTCAAGTCTTTGTCCAAAAAGGGCAACCATTTTTTCTTTCTGTGGTTGCCAGGCTGCTGTTTCTTGGGAGTTTAGAGTCATTCCTTTTCTTTTCTCACTGTTTCTGTGAGTTCTCAAAATACTCCTCAAATTCCTGCTTCTAGTTATGCTTCTTTATATGGTCCTTCAATGATCTCTTGACTATTTTGTTATTGTCTACTTTATACACAGGCCCAATCAATGGAGTTAAGTATGTTTTAGCAGATACTGGTGAATTCATTGTGTTTTGGGCTTTGTTTGTATGGTCTTTTATTGCCTCTTAATGTTCTGTAGGGTTCTTAAAACCACTACAGAGAACTATATAGCACATCTGTAGCAGGTCCAACTTAGACTCCTTTAGTTCTGAATCTATAAACTCTGGTGCTGAACTGTCTTCTAGGGTTTAAAAATATAAGGATCTCTCAAATTCTTCCCATTCTACATAAAACACTGAATTGGTCTGAATTAAATAAGTCATTGCATTAAAAAAAGAAAAAAGAGATTTTCTAGAAAAAAGAGACTTATATATTGACTGAGAGAGGTTTGATTCAATGCCATTACAATATAAAAATAAATATATAAAATGATAGTTTTATAATCCTTATGAGTAAAATATCTTGAGTATAAATCATGATTCAGCATTATTTTTCAGTTTTATAAACCAAACCAAACACACTGCCATCGAATCAGATTCAACTCATAGCGACCCCTCCTTGGGTTTCTGAGGTGGTATCACTATGGAAGTAGATTGGCCTATCTTCCTTCTGAGGAGTGGCTGGTGGGTTTGAACTGCCAGCCTTCTGATTAGCAGTCAAATGCCTTAGGAACTATGCTACCAGAGCTCTATAGCATAAAATTATGTACTGTTTATATTTTATTTTACCATATAAAAATAAATTTAAGGAAGGAAAAAGACAAGGAAATTCATGGAGTAGCACAGTGATTTATAAACTTGACTTAGCAATCAATGTTTTCTTATTGTACATGTCAAGTTATCTGAGGCAATAGCAAATTGTTATAAGGAAGAGGAAAATAGGTAGAAAATATGAATGCACATTAGTTATTAAGATTATTTAATTTCTCATTTCAAGGTATGGTATTATTAATATCATACATCTGTATCATTTAGATACATGTGTACGTGTGCATATGTACAAAAAAAACTCACTGCCATCAAGTTGGATCCTACTCATAGTGACCCCTCCTTGAGTTTCCGAGGTGGTATCATGACGGAAGTAGATGGCCCAACCTTCCTTCTGAGGAATATCTGGTGGGTTTGAACCTCCAGCCTTCTGGTTAGCAGTCAGATGCCTTAGGCACTATACCACCAGAGCTCCCATATGTTTTATACACACACACACACACACACACACACAACTTGTTCACTACAATTATTCATTTGCTCTATCCTTTCATTCATTTGTTGTTGTTGTTATGTGCCGTGGAGTTGGACCTGACTCATAGCGACCCCTCCTTTGGTTTCCTAGTGGTATCACTATGGAAGTAGATTGCCCCATCTTCCTTCCGAGGAGTGGCTGGTGGGTTTGAACTGCCAGCCTTCTGGTTAGCAGTCAAGTGCCTTAGGCATTGCTCTAGCAGAGCTTCTTTTCATCCATTAGTTAATTAAAAATATTTGCAGAGGCACTGGATGGTGCCATTCTTACCATTACTGAACATTTTGATAAAAATATTCCTATGAAAAGGGGGAAAATGCAGAACCAAATTTTAAATTCTCAACTGAATCTAGACTTTCCAGAGCCACTGAGGCTGCATGTATTCTCAGAACTCTTGTCCTGTGATAATCTTTAATCTTTAGACTTCAACTAAAATTATCCTCTGAAGCTTCTTTGCACCACAAAATGGCTTATTTTCATTAGTAACTATGTCTGCTCTGAGCATTGGGCTCTTTTAAAGAATTATCTTTGTGAGATCACATTGACAGTGGCAACTTGAAGAGTTGGATGGGAAGCTGGGGCAGTGAGTTTAAGATAATGGTGGTGGATTAATGTGGAAAAGGATACCAAGAATGGTATTACAGTTGAAGAACGTAACTAATGTCACTGAATTGCACATGTAGAAATTGTCAAAAACTGTATGTATTTGATTTTGTATACTACCTCAAATAAAAAAATTAAAAAATGTGTTTATAGGAAAGGAATTGTGGGTCAAACATTATTCCAACACTATGAAATGGTTAAAAAAAAAAAAGGTTTTTATCTTTGTGGAGCTCAAAGATGTTAAGTCTGCCATAGAATTTATGTGTCATTACCTGTATGTATTACAGAATATATGCATAAGGTATATCACTTAACCACAATTTTTAAGTTATAGATATGTGTCATATCTATATGATATGTGTGTGTGTGTATATATATATGATATATGTACATACATATACATACACATTTGTTGTTGTGTGCCATCAAGTTAATTCTGACTCATAGTGACTCTATATGACAGAGTAAAAATGCCCCATCAGCTTTCCTAAATTATCAATCTTCATGGGAGAAGATCACTAGGTCTTTTCTCCCATGGAAGCACTGGGTGGATTTGAACTGTGACCTTTCAATTAGTAGTTGCACTTACAACCGTTGTTATATATATGTATATACTTATTGTCATTGAGTTGTTTCTGACTGAGTGACCCCCTTTGGGTTTCTGAGGTGGTATCTCCATGGAAGTAGACTGCCCAGTCTTCCTTCCAAGGAGTGGCTGGTGAGTTTGAACCTCCAGCCTTCCAGTTAGCAGTCCAATGTCTTAGGCACTATACCACCAGAGCTCCCTTTACCTTACTATAGATGGATTTAAGTGTGACATTCTTGTCCTCTGGGATACCCAGATAACATTGACTCCTTAGGATTAACCTGATGGGATATAAAGCTCTGGGAGACTTTGATTATAATGAAATCCAAGTTGGCCTAGCAGAGAATACAGCCACTAAAATACCGATGGGAAAATCCCTGCCTGGCAAACAAGCAGTTACTCATGATGTGGAAGAGAATTCCATTGAAGCCTTACTTGGATGAGAAGTTTAAAAATTTTTGATTTGGTTACTATAAGATTGATACAGAAGGGAATCCAGTAATCTGATTTCTACATGCCTCCTTTGAAGCAGTTACCCATAGGGAGTTGCCACAGGTATTTATTGTTTGCCAGTGTTGGAGGTTTTAAAGCAAGAGTGTCTCCTTACCTTTTTTTCTCTAATGCTGCTTTGTAGGGTGCTCTGTGAGTTTGAAATTGTCAGAACATCCAATTGACAGAACTAATGTATGTTTATAGAATCCTATAAACTGTGCTACTCAAAGCATATGGGAGCTCTGGTAGCATAGTGCCTAAGGCACTTGACTGCTAACCAGAAGGCTGGCGGTTCAAATCCACCAGCCACTCCTCAGAAGGAAGATGGGGCAATCTACTTCCGTAGTGATACTGCCTCAGAAACCCAAAGAGGGGTCACTATGAGTTGGGTCCAACTCGACGGCACATAACAGCAACAAAAACATCCTGTTTGGGGTTTGTTGAACTTCCTGAATGCATGTATTCTCATCTTTCATCATATCAGAAAATTCTCTTTCAACAAATCTTGGGCAGTTTTCTCAGTCGTTTTCTTTTTCTCTTCTTGCTCTGGAATTCCCATTCTGGAATTCTGAATTGTTGTTAGGTGCTGTCAAGTCATCTCTGACTCATAGTGACTGTATGCACAGCAGAATGAAACATCGCTTGGTCCCGTGCCAGCTGCATGGATCCCTGCTATACTTGAGCCCATCACCACAGCCACTGTGTCAATCCATCTTCTTTCCCTTCTTTCATTAGCCCTCCACTTTTCCAAGCATGACATCCTTCTCCAGTGAATGGTCCCTTCTGATAACATGATCAAAGTAGGTGAGAGGAAGTCTGGCCATTCTCTCTTCCAATGAGCATTCCAGCTGCACTTCCTCCAGGACAGATTTGTTAGTTCTTTTAGTGGTCTGTGGTACTCTCAGCATTCTTCACCAGCACCACAACTCAAAAGCAATTCTTCTTCTGTTTTCCTTATTCATTGTTCATCTCTCACATGCATATGAGGTGACTGAAAATATGATGGTTTGTGTCAGGCACCCCTTAGTCCTCAAGGAGACATCTTCATTCCTCATCACTTGAAAGAGGACCTTTGTAGCCAGTTATCCCAGTGCTATACATTGTCTTATGTCCTGACTGCTGCTTCCATTGGCGTCAACTGTAGAAGCAAGCGATGTGAAGTCTCTGACAACTTCAGTCTTCTCTCCATTTATCGTGATGTTTCTTATAGGTCCAGTTGTGAGGATTTTTGTTTTCTTTATATTGAGATGTAATCCATATTGTTGTTGTTGTTGTTGATATGTGCTGTCAATTGGGCCCCTACTCATAGCGACCCCTCCTTGGGTTTCCGAGGCAGTATCACTACAGAAGTAGATTGCCCCATCTTCCTTCTGAGGAGTGGCTGGTGGGTTTGAACCGCCAGCCTTCTGGTTAGCAGTCAGGTGCCTTAGGCACTACGCCACCAGAGCTGTGGACTGTATTCTTCAATCTTCATCAGTACGTGCTTCAGGGCATCCTCACTTTTAGCAAGCATAGTTGTGTTGTCTGCTTATCACAGGTTGTTAATGATTCTTCCTTCAATCCTGATACCACGTTCTTCTTCATATGGTCCAGCTTCTTGGATTATTTGCTCAGCATATAAATTGAATAAGTATGGTGAAAGTATACAACCCTGATGCATTCCCTTCTTGATTTTAAACCATGCAGTATCCCTTTATTCTGTTCAAACAACAGCCTCCTGGTCTATGTATAGGTTCCTCATGAATACAATTAAGTGTTCTGGAATTCCTATCCTTCTCAATGTTATCCATGATTTGTTATGATCCACACAATCAAATGCTTTTGCATAGTCAATAAAACACAAGTAAATATCTTTCTGGTATTCTTTGCTTTGAGCCAAGCTCCATCTGGTGTTAGCAGTATTATCCCTCATTCTACGTCATCTTCTTAATCCTGCTTGCATTTCTGGATGTTCTCTGTCAATATACTGCTGCAATCATTTTGAATTATCTTCAGTAAGATTTTACTTGCATGTGTTATTAATGATATTGTTCAATAATTTCCACATTCTATGGGATCACCTTTCTTTGGAATGGGCACAAATACAGATCTCTTCCTGTCAGTTGGCTAGGTCTTCCATATCTCTTGGCATAACCTAGTGAGTGCCTCCGGCAGGGCATCCGTTTGTTGAAACATCACAATGGGTATTCCATCAATTTCTGAAGCCTTGTTCCTTCGTCAATTCCTTCAGTGCATCTTCGACTTTTTTCTTCAATACCATTCGTTCTTGACCATATACCACCTCCTGAAATGGATGAAGATTGACCAGTTCTTTTTGGTATAGTAACTCTGTGTATTCCTTCCATCTTCCTTTGATCCTTCTTGCATAATTCAATATTTTACTCAGAATCTTTCAGTATTGCATCTCAAGGCTTAAATTATTTCCTCCTTCTTTGAGCTTGAGAAATTCTGATTACACATAGGTTATTCCTTTTGATGGTATCCCACATGAACCTTGGCTTTCTTCATTTTGTTTTGATTTTTTTTTCTGATTGTTCCCTTTCCAAAGAAGTGTTGAGGTATTTGTCTTCAATTTCATGAATTCTGTCTTTCATTGATTCAGTTGTATTCCTTTGCCCTTTCAACATTTTATCTATTTCTGAAAATTTAGTATTAGTCTTCTGAATTTATGTCTATAGATTTTTGTATCATTTCTAATTTTTCATTTATTTTGTTATTTTGTTATTGTATTTTCTTCTGAAATTGTTCTAATGTTTTGTCTGTGTTTTCCTTAATTTTGTCAATGTTTTCCTTGATCTGTCTCTCAATCCTTTGAATATACCTAAGTATAATTCTTTCAAATTCCTTATCATGGAGTTCCAATGTTGCTCCTTCTTCATGGATGTGTTCTGGGTCTGTATCCTGCTCTTTTGTTTATACCACTGTATCTTGCTTCTTTGTGTGGACTGTGATGATCTGTTGTTTCCGAGACATTGTGATGTTGTTTTATTTAGATATCTGTTAACTGTTTGTGAAGAGCAGTTAAGGGTGAGTCAGGCTCTTCTTGGTGGTTATTTATCATTGGTTAGTTGGTGGAGAAAGATGTGGTAGCTCTCATTCAGTAAGTGAAGCTGCAGTAGGCGTGGGTCTGGTTGCATTGTATGGGCATGGTTGCTGTCTCCTACTCAGTTTGACACAAATAACAATTGAAAAACCATCAAAAAAGTAAAAGCAAGTGGACAAAATACACAATGCATAAACACATGGGAACAATTACCAAAAAAGAAAAAAAAAACCCCACAATATCTGGAGAGGGGACAATAGGAGAGAAGAAGGGTAGAGTAGGAGAATAACTAAGAAAAAATGGGAAAAATGCAAAAAGAAAAACAAGAAATGGTGAGAACCATGAGAAAAAAAAAAAAAAA
>NW_006921685.1:8992532-8995469 GCF_000298275.1 Orycteropus afer afer | reverse complement strand
AAAAAAAAAAAAAAGGAAAAAAAAAAAATCTGGGCAGGGCACCCAGGCCTTGTTGGAGCACACATACTGGGATGGAATTCCTATTTGCTCAGGTGAATGGAAGTGAGGGATGGCTGCACCTTTGTTCATCAAGAGGGCATAAGGTATAAGAGTAACAAGGGGAATATCACACCTTTCCAGGAGATGGTGTGTGGAATGTCCTTGTGGTCCCCAGCAAGTGGAGCCTATTCTTAGGTCCCTGGAATCTGAGAGAATGCTCTTGCTTTAAATATCCAAAATGGTCAAACCACTTGTAAACATTCAAAGTTTCGCACCCTCTGGACAGCCAGAATTCCACAGCTCAGCCTGTCTCTCTTTTCACTGCTTCCCCTTTTATTCACCAGCCACTAGTGCAGTCCTCCTTGAAGCCCCTGGGTAGCAGGGCTGATTTTTAGGTTAATTCTTTGGTCCTAACACCATTTGGCAATATCCAAGCTGTTCACACCATTAGGATTGCTGATGGACTGCAGCTCTGTGTGTTTCCTTTTTTGGTGTTTTCGTGCAGGTTCTTCTACTAGGAGTTTAGTCCATTTTTGTATCTTTCCTTTCAAAGCTCAGGGCTCCAGGATTATCTTCTGTATCTGTGTTCATCGGTTCCCCTTTTCTTTGTTGAAGAGGGTCTGTGTAGTTTGCCTTCCTATTCCGCCATCTTAACGGAACTCTCTTTGAATACCCTGTTACTGTGATGTCCTGCCATCCTCTGGAATGCCTTCTCTCTCTTGCTGTGAGTAATGAACTAACTTTGTAACTACAAGTGTTCTGGTGTTCTTTGGCCGGAAAGCAATGACATGCTTTACCTCAGTTTGTCCATCTCTGAAATGGGAGTTTAGTGGTCTAGAGACAGGGTCATAACAGGCATTTCACAGCGCTTAGTGGGAAGACACAGCTTAAAATCCCAGCTGAACATGTATTTCTTTGCTACACAGAGCATTTCCTCTGTAAATTTCCCCTGCATGTAGTTGGGGCTCCCAGTCATAACTGTATCCACAAATTTGTGGACTACAAATTTACCAAAATATAAGATTGTTTAGCTTAGTAGCCTTTATGTAATGTGTATCATAAAATAAAGAAACTAGTTTTTTCTAGGCTTGCTATGACAGTAGTACTTTGTTAATTTTCTTGGCTTGTCATTGGAGGGAACGGATTGGCAGTGAAAGAATTAATGAGATGGAGTTTTGGCTAATGGTTTTCCTAGGTTACCTAGCTTAGTGATTTCCTTGTGGGCTGATTTTAGGATTAGGAAGTTTTTCTATGACAGATTTTGGAATTATTCTTTCAAATGAAATCACTGGACATTGGTGGGTCAGTAGTAGAATTCTCACCTTCCACATAGGAGACTTGGATTCAATGGCAAGTGTGTCCAATGAACAGCCATCATCTGTCTGTCAGGAGATGGTTGTATGTTGTTATGATACTGAAAACATTTCAGCAGAGTTTTCATACTAAACAAGCTAATAAGAAAGGCTTGGTGATCTACTTCTGAAAGTCAACCAGTTAAAACTCTGTAGATTAGCGGGGTCTGATCTTGACTTATCCTGGTAATAGAGCAGGACCGGGACATGTTTAATTCCATTGTGCATGGGGTCATTGAGGGCAACTCGATGGCAGCTAACAATAACATCAAATAAACTAATACATTAAGTAGATAAATTAAGAAAATATCTGATTAAATTGCACATGGGGGATGCTCTTCCTTCTAATTTCTGTTCTCCGTCTCCGGTCCTCACTTCAGCCCCTCGTTAGACGTCTCACAGGGATCTTCACTGTTAAGGAAAGGGTTAGTTGGGAGGATTCTTAGAAGCTTGACATTAACAGTTTGAGAACCAAAAATAGAACACTTCTAAAGTATCCAGTTAATATCAGAGGCATTTATATCCTTGTCAGACTTTGGACAGGAGCAAGTGAAGGGTTTGTGTGCAAGCTTGTAAAGAAAACAGCCTTTTTCTCTGCCTTAAGACTTTGCTTTGGGATTTGGTCCCTTTCAAAACATGCTATTGCCATGCCTATTTCAGTAAATCTAGATGCAAAAGTACTTTTTGAAAAAAGTGTTATAAGCCTGTGTGCCTATGATTGACAATATTTGACCAGTGATTGTAGATACAGCTCAATTTTGTAAATGAAATGTTTGACCCTAAAATTTGATACAAATCCGTAGCTATTTATAATGAATTTAGAAAAGAGTTTTCAATGTCTGGTCTTTAGATGTTGATATCTAAACATCTGCTTTTATGAGCAGAACTTGATCTCTAAAGACTTGTCACCTCCTACTTTTTTCTTCTGTGGAACCAGGTGCCATTTTGTTTTATTTATGGGACAGAGAATATCTGTGTTCTCCTGGTTTGTATTCTGATTTAAGAGAATTTACAAGGATCTTCTACCAGTCGTTAAGAAATACTATGCTTTCTGGAGGAACAAAGGACTAAAATTGTTTACCTCCTAGCATCTACAGAAAGCTATTTTAGCAGTACAGGATTAGAAGAAGTGCAAAGTCCCTATGTTCTTCAATTTCCAGAGGTAGAAGGAAAGTAGCAATAGGCAATGAATGGCCTATAGGGAGCTCATTCCAGTCTAATTAGTCAGGCAGAGTCAGTGCTGTGACAAGCCTCATTGTTCCTTACTCCTGGCTTGGTCAAGCAGTGGCCTTTCAAGAGGTGGAAGTATTTACCTAGTTGTGTACCTGTTTATTCCAAGCCTGGCTGTTGGCAACATTTCTCACCTGCCTCCTTTGTAAATATATAGATAGGCAGCCAGTTTGTGCATATTCAGATGAGAGAACTCTGGTAGCATAGTGGCTAAGACACTTGCCTGCTAACCAGACAGCTGGCGGTTCAAACCCACCAGCCACTCCTCGGAAGGAAGGTTGGGCAATCCTACTTCCGTAGTGATACTGCCTCGGAA
>NW_006921685.1:8988876-8992432 GCF_000298275.1 Orycteropus afer afer | reverse complement strand
CCCAAGGAGGGGTCGCTATGAGTCGGGTTTGACGTGACAGCACATAACAACAACAATATAATTTACATATTACTAAAATTGTACATATGTCAAGCCTTTCAAAGTTTTTTCAGTTCTATTTCTCTCGTGTCATTTCCTTTATGTTATACAAAGAATATCTAAATATATAACCTTGGAATAAAGTAGGAAATGAGAGAAGTCACAGTTTTGTATGAATTTTTAGGTATTAGTTTTATAATAGTTATTTTGCACTTAATCTAAATTATTTATATTTATTTATGAGTACTTCCTGGAAGAAATGCAGCCAGAATGCTCCTTTCAAGCGAGACTGGCCAGATTTTCATCTCACCTGCTTTGGTCATGTTGTCAGAATCGACCAGTCCTTGGAGGAGGATATCATGCTTGGTAAAGTAGAAGGTCTGAGAAAAAGGGGAAGGCCCTCAGTGAGATGGATTGACAAAGTGGCTGCAATGATGGGCTCAAGTATAGCAAGGATTGTAAGGATGACGTAGGATCAGGAAGTGTTTTGTTTCGTTGTACATAGGGTTGCTATAAGTCAGAAAAGACGCAACAGCACCTAACAACATCAACTACCTGTCCAAGCTTTATTATTTGATTTACATCAATTGGATTAGAATTTATTTTCCACTATCAACTCTAACTTTGATTTAGTAACATTTTTTAATGTACGTATCTATATAAAATATAATGAGTTAAAAATAGGGAAAAAATAGATTTGATATTGCAAGTCTTTCTTTAGACATACATGGAAAAACAGAATAAAAAGGGTAAATTATAATTAAAAGACTATCAAAACACTGCCCAGTATTGTGTACATTATCAGGTACATTATCATGCTTTGAGATCACAGAGTTCTTGAAAACTAAACATGACTTCATGGTCTGAACTGTAAATACTATGTCATTGATTTGGTTTAATAATCTTTGATCCAGAGATACTGATCCAAGTCAATAATGCATTTTGAAGTACTAGTATATGTAAGATGCTATACTGGTTGCGGTGGTGAAGTTGAGGTAAGCTAGGCATGTTCTTGATCTTCAAAGGGAACTGGAAATAATAAATGTAAAAATATAACTTAAAATATAACACAGGCTGTTTTACATACTATAAGACTGGAACAGAAGAAATATGAGACCTTAGATGATGGTTAGGTTATTTCTGCCTGGAAAGATGATGGGAAGCTTCATAGAAGAGGCTATATTTGTAATACCATAAATTTGAATGATAAACCTGTCCATTAAAGTAATCAAGGGTGATGGAAGGGTGTGGGGGAGGTAGAAGAGCTTGAGCTTCTGAGGAAGGTGGTAGAGTTGTGGGGACATCTATGTGTGATAACCATACACATGGGGAAAGAATAAGCCAAGTTGATTTCATGAGCTTTGTACCATCTGTAAGGAACACACATGAAGACTAAGGAAGTATCGGTTTCTATTTATCTGAATATAGGAATAAATGTGATATAGGAGGAAGAGCTATTCATGATGAACATGTTACAGTGGAATGTCTAGACTAAGATTGGGAAGAAAGATAGGGCTGTCCACTTCTGAAAAAATTGGCCACTGAAAATCTCATGAATATTGTCTGATATAGTACTGGAAAACTTTATGAATAGTAGTGAAACATTGTCTGATATAGTGCCGGAAGATGAGACCCTCAGATTGGAAAGCACTCAAAATATGGCTCAAAGTAGAGTCAACCTTGATGATGTGGATGGAGTAAAGCTTTCTGGACCTTCATTTGCTGATGTGACATGACTTATAATGAGAAGAAACAACTGCAAAAATACATTGCAAGTATGAATGTAGGACAATTGGCAGTTGTCAGAAATGAAAGGAGCACATAATGATCAATATCCTAGGCATTAGTGAGCTGAAATTGACTGGAATTGGCCATTTGAATCAGACAGTCATATGGTCTACTATGCTAGGAATGACAAATTGAAGAGAAATGGCACCACATCCATCATCAAATAGAATATTTTGAGATTTATCCTGAAGTGCAATGCTATCAGTGATAGGATAGTGTCCATATGCCTCTCAGGAAGACCAGTTAATACTACTACTATTCAAGTTTACACAACAAACTACTAAAGTCAAAGAAGAAGAAATTGAATATTTTTTATGAACTTCTTCCCTCTGAAATTGACCAAACATGCAATCGAGTAATTGATAATTACTGGTGATTGGAATGTGAAAATTGGAATTGAAGAAGCAGTGGTAGTTGGAAAATGGGGCCTCGGTGAATGAAATGACACCAGAGACTGCATGATAGAATTTTGCAAGACTGAGTTATTCATTGCAAATACCATTTTCCAACAACATAAACTGCAACTATACACATGGACCTTGCCAGATGGAATACACAGGAATCAAATCAACAACATTGGTGGAAAGAGACAATGGGGGAGGTCAATATCATCAGTTAAAACAGTCAGGAGCTGACTGTGGAATAGACCTCAATTGCTCATGTACAAGTTCAAGTTGAAGCTGAAGGAAATAGAAACAAGTCCAGGAGGACCAAAATGCAACCTTCAGTATATCTCACCTGAATTTAGAGGCCATTTGAAGAAAAGACTTGATGCATTTAACACCAGTTACCAAAGACCAGATGAGTTGTGGTATGACATCAAGAACATCATACATGAAGAAAGCAAAAGGTCATTAAAAAGACCTTTTTAATGGAAGAAAAGACCAAAATGGATGTCAGAAGAGATTCTGAAACTTATTCTTGTACAGAGTAGCAAAAGGGAATGGAGGAAATGATGAAATAAAAGAGCTGAACAGAAAATTCCCAAGAGCATCTCAAGAAGACAGAGAAAATTATTGTAATGAAATGTGCAAAGACCTTGAATTGGAAAACCAAAAGGGAGAAACACACTTGGCATTTCTCAAGCTGAAAGAACTGAAGAAAAAATTCAAGCCTTGAGTTTCAATACTGAAAGATTCAATGGGCAAAATACTGACTGATGCAGGAAGCATCAAAAGAAGATGGAAGGAATACACAGAGTCACTGTACCAAAAAGAATTGGTCAATATTCAACCATTTCAATAGGTAGCATGTGATCAAGAACCAATTATATTGATGGAAGAAGTCCAAGTTATACTGAAGGAATTGGCAACAAACAAGGTTCCAAGAATTGATGGAAAACTCATTGAGATGTTTTAACAAACAGTTGCAGCACTGCAGGCACTCACTCATTTATGCCAAGAAATTTGAAAGATGACTACCTGGTGAACTGACAAGTAGAGATCCATATGAGTGACTGCTCCAAAGAAAGATGATCCAAGTTGTTTTTGTTGTTGTTAAGTGCCGTCGAGTCGTTTCCGACTCATAGCAACCCCATGCACAGCAGAACGAAACACTGCCCTATTCCGCACCAGCCCCACAATCCCTGCTGTACTTGAGCCCATCATCACAGCAACCATGCCAGTCCATCTCGTTGAAGGCCTCCCCCTCTTTCATCGACCCTCCACCCTACCAAGCATGACATCCTTCTCCAGGGAATGGTCCCTTCTTACAACATGACCAAAATAGG
>NW_006921685.1:8979992-8987911 GCF_000298275.1 Orycteropus afer afer | reverse complement strand
TCAATATACTGCTGCAAACGTTTCTGAATTATCTTCAGTAAGATCTTACTTGCATGCAATATTAATGATATTGTTCTATAATTTCCACATTCTGAACCTGAGCTAAGTCATGGTATTTTCATTAGGCCCATGTACATAGGAAATCTGGATAATGAATAAGGAAGACCTAGGAAGAATTTGTGCATTTGATTCGCAGTGCTGGTGAAGAACAATTAAAATACCATGGACTGCCAGAAGAATGAACAAGTGTGTCTTCAGAAAGTACAGTCACAATGCTCCTTAGAAGCGAGAGTGGCCTGACTTTGTGTCACCTACTTGGAGCATGTTATCAGAAGGGAAAGGTCCCTGGAGAAGGATATCATGCTTTGCAAAGCAGAGGGTTAGTGGAAAACAGGAAGACCCTCAACAAGCAGATTGATACAGTGGCTGCTATGATGGGCTCAAGATCGCAAAGATTGTGAGGATGGCATGAGACCAGGCAGTGTTTTGTTCTGTTGTATATTGGGCCACTGTGAGTAGGAGCTGACTTTATGGCTCCTAAGAATAACAAGAGAAAGAGCATGAGAGAAAAATGAGGCTACATCCTAGAGATGTATTTCAAGACTGAACCAGTGAATGTCTAGCTGATATTGATGGGGTTGCACAGACATTCAGGGTGAGAGCAAGGCAAGGATTCCTATTCTTCAACTATATTGCTTTCTTCCTAGAAAGGTTACTCTGAAGTCATGAGGAATTTTTTTCTCCAGAGTTTGGGTGCTTTTCCCCAGTAAATCTTTGATAGAGTTTGTTCCTATAATTTTACCTGAGTTATGAAATATGATTTTGAAAAGTAGGAGTTCTGGGGATTATTTAGGTCCCTCACCTTTCAAGTCTGATCAATTTAAGTAAGTGCCCACAATTCAGGAAACTTCTTTGTGTGACCATAATTTCTTCCATCTCTGACATGTTTTCCTCATTTTTTGGTAGTATTTATAATATCACAAAGTAGTTTGATAAGCTTAATGTAATTCTCAAAAAATAAAAAATAACCCCCATCAATAAATAAGTTGATAATGATATTAAATCTCACTTTGTCATTTTGTGGTATCTATAGTATACTGCTATATGTATGTATGTGTGTGTGTGTGTGTATACGTATATTTGTGTGTGTGTGTATATATATATGTGTGTGTGTGCGTGTGTGTGTGTATAATATGTATGGAAAATCATTGAAAAGACAAATCAATGTTTAATTAAATTCTTTGATTCAAAGACCAGCAGCAGAATTTATTATTAGGTCACAGAGTTGGTAGAAGGGCTGGATTGGCACACAGGTCTGTTGACAACAAAGTCCATGGTGGTTCTTTTATACCAAGCCACCTAAATTCACCCCTCTACAATGTGGTTGTTGACAAGGAAGCCATGACATGAATCAATTTGCATATTTTAACACTGTTAGATAAATTAGTCCAAAACAAATTCAGAAGGGATATTTTGACTCATGATTGTTATTCAATAATAGTTAAATTGCAAGAGAAAAATTGATGAAAAAATAAGTTGTACTTTTTCTTCAGGTAGGCAGACCAAATAAATTCTCTACCCCTAAAGCAAGGCATTGGACAAATGATTATTTTGTAAATGCTTATTTTCAAAGGAGTTGGCTAATTTTTGAGCAATTCTAAAATACTACTAAATGTATCAAGAGATTATCATTAGTTCAATTGTGGTTTAATTACCAGTCCAGGTTGTTGATAAACAGGTTCAAATCTTCCATAATTATAATTTATGAAAATTGCACTTCATTGATTAAAGAAATAGGTTTCCATAATTGCACTGAGAGAGAGAGCTAACTTCAGAGTCAATGATATTAAATCATTAAAAGATATTATGTAGCCCAATAGTACTCTACATATAGTCTGTATAGCACTGGGAATTCCAGAACACTTCATTGTGCTCATGAGGAACCTGTGTAGAGACCAAGTGACTGTAGTTTGAACAGAAGAAGGGGTTCAGAACTGCATGGTTTAAAATCAGGAAGGGTGTGCGCCAGGGTTGTATCCTTTCATCCTACTTATTTAATCTGAATGCTGAGCAAATAAGCCATGAAGCTAGTCTATATGAGGAAGAACATAGCATGAGGATTGGTAGAAGACATTACAACCTGCAATATGCAGATGACACAACTTTGCTTGCTGAAAGTCAAGATGACTTGAAGCATTTACTGATGAAGATTAAAGACTACAGGCTTCAGTATGAATTATACTTCAAAATAAAACAAAAATCCTTACAACTGGACCATCACAATAAATAGAGAAAAGATTGAAGTTGTTAGGGATTTTATTTTACTTGGATCCACAATCAATACCCATGGAAGCAGTAGTCAAGAAATAAGATGTATTGCACTGGGCATATCTGCTGCAAAAGACCTCTTTAAAATATTAAGGAGCAAAGACGTCACTTTGAAGACTACGAGGTACCACCTAACCCAAGCCATGGTATTCTCAGTTGCTTCATATGCTTGTGAAAGCTGGACAGTACATAAGGAAGATGGCTGAGGAATTGATGCATTTGAAATGTTGTGAAGAATATTGAAAATACTATGTATGAACTGCCAGAAGAATGAGCAAACCTGTCTTGAAAGAAGTACAGGCAGAATGTTCCTTAGAAGTGAGAGTGGCTGAAGGATTCAGTGCAGGAAATCATGGATAGAGTAGGAGCACAATGTGGAACAAACATCAAAATCATAAAAAAACAAAACAAAAACAAAAAAAAAAGGTTTACTGGTCTGATAGAGCCTGGGAGAACCCCTGAGATTATGACCCCTAGTTACCTTTCAAGTCTGGAATTGAACACATGCCCATGACTTCCAGCCAAATAATAGACAGGTATATAGGGTGAACATTTACATCAGGTAGATACATTCCTTAGAAGGATCAATCATGGGGGAATGGAAGGGTAGTATTTGCACAGGGGGCAGGAACACATAGGAAAGATGGACACAGGGAAGAGGTAACTACAGAAAGGAAGTGGTAAGAGAGCTGTTACATTGGGGGAATTGCAGTCAATGTCATGAAACAAAATGTGTATGAAATTCTATATGGAAAATGAATTTGCTCTGTTAACTTTCACCCAAGTCACAATTATTTAAAAAAAAGAAAAAAAAGAGGGGCCAGACATTGTCTCCTACTTTGGGCATGCTGTTAGAAGGGAGCAGTTCCTGGAGAAGGATATCATGTTTGGTAAAGGGTCAGTGAAAAAGGGGAAGACCCTTAACGTGGATTAACACAGTGGCTGCAATGATCGGCTCAAGCATGGCAAGCATTGTGAGGATGGTGCAGGGCTGGGCAGGGCTTTGTTCTGTACGTAGAGTCACTATGAGTTGGAGCAGACTTGACGCCACCTAACAACAACAACCTAGCACTATTTAGATTTTATAGATGACTTTTATAAAATGTTTAGAAGATACTAAATTTAGAATTTTATAAAGGGAATAAATAAAACCAATGAAAAAGAATGGTAGCCAAACTAACCAGAGTTATGATACTTCGAAGAGTTCAGTGTGGAGAAATTTAAGGACCAGTGATTATGGAAACCAGGTCTTTTATAAATTGATTGAGGGAAATGGCTCATATCAGGAGCAGGCATGATGTTGGTTTAGAATCAACTGAACTTGTATTCTAATTCCAGTTCCACTGCCTACCAGCCTTGTGAAATTAAACAAAATGTTTAACCTTTCTCAGGTGTTTTTCCTTTTAAGAAAATGGAGATAGTAACATTTGTCAGATCAAGGTGTTACAGAGAATGTTAATGCATCTGTCACATAGCCTGGCCCTGAGGAAATCAATAATTGTTATTGTAATTCTTTTCCTTCTTTTTTCATTTATAATAATTTCTTTAATATTTTGTGATTAGTAATAACAATGATTAAGGTTGCAGATTAAGAAGTAATGTAGCCACCCAAATCATCCTGTGAATTAACTTGTAGAAATTGTAGCCTTCAGTGAAAGGAATACGTTGGTGAAAATTAAAAAAAGTTTTAGTATCCCCTTACTCACCTGACATAAGGCTCCTTTAACAACTTCATCTCAGAAGAGTACTCTCCTGAAGACTTCCAAGGGTGAGAAACTTACTGTGTTCCTTTTTTTTTTTTTTTTTTAAATAAAACTCTGCCACATAAGAAGTTCTTCCTTAGATTCTACTTGGATATATGAAGTGAAAATGTCTTTTCCACTTACTAGATTCTTTAGAGTTGACAAAAGTATAGTGTCTATGAACTGCCTGTCCTTATTGCTGTTATTAGAGGATTCAGGTTTCCTGAAATCAACTCTTAATTCAGCATTACCATATCACAAATTATCTCTGCTGTTGGAAACATTTCCCTTTAGCAGTGTGAAGTACATACATGGAATGAAAAATTAATCAGCCATATATCACAACCTTAACATTCCTTTGAGGCTTTTAGATGGTGTATATATTGTTATCAAAGTCTTTCTAACTTAGTTCACTTCATATCTCTTTTCTTCGGTGATGGTAGTTAACATGCTACCTTATATCTGCTGTGTTTTTGTTATTGTTTGTGTTTTAGTGTAAAGTCTTCCATGAAAAAAGTCAAAAGGAAAGAGTGTGGCTCTCTTCACCTCTTTGGAGGCAATTGAGGGGGCTGGAAATCAAGGTGGCATGATGGTTTTCTAGCTCCAGCTACTGAAGATGCATTTTTAAACCTAAATGGCATTATTAAACTAAACTTTTGGGATGTTGATGAATTTGGTTAGCTGATAGGACTTTCCAACCACAGTGTAAAATGCAGAAGATTTCTGGAAGACCTTCTTCTAATGATAGCCCTAGAAGTGGGAGATATTTATAGATTCAGAGAACTGAATTATTAGATGCTGGGGTATCAAATGAACATTGTGGTACTGTGTTTTTAAGTAGATCCCTGAGCAGGTAAAGCTGGAGAGAAAATGAAGAATACCAGTTAGTGTGAGATTCTGCAAATGTTAGCAACCCCAACACAGTGGGAAATACTTTATTTAGCATTATCTGTGAAACAAGATGCTTTCAACATAGTGATTGGAATCTTGAGGTAATACTTCCTTTGGGCTTGCAGGATACTTGATCTTGCTTAGAGGGTGCCAATATTTCATGCTTTCCTACTTGGCTTCATATACTTCTTCTTTTTTGCATACCTGGCTCTGATGATGGTATTAACTGGCTGCCAGGAGAGGAAAGCAGACCAGGCATAGTGATGTGGGTCCAGATAAAATTAAGTCACCATGAGATCTCTGTCTTTATTTGATCAGCTGTATCTTGGCCTCTGCCCTGGCTTTAACTATGGCACCACACCTAGACTTAGCACATAGTGATGAGAGAAAACTCTGGGTCATGTTGGTCCTTAACTCTAACCATTAGTCTAAATTTTTGAGGAAAGGTGCTCTTTTTATATGCTGACTTGGAAAAAAGTAGAAATATGTTGCTCTATGAGAATGTTTTGAAATTTGGACTGCATTCATGGAACACTTTGTTATTCTTTCTCAAAAGTAGAAAATTCAGGCTTGAATTAGTGATTCTGTCTTTTTGTGGGCCTTATGTTTATAAGCCAAAAAATATGGGCCTATTAAGTAATGAATTATTGTTTCTACTTTTTAGTAACCAAACACATAATTTTTGGTCAGAGTTCCCAGTGACCACAAATTACTCTCCATTATTTCACTGGTCGATTATCTTTTCCAATACAAGATTTAATCATCCATTTGTGGTTGCTGTTGTCAACTTGATTCCAACTCATAGCAATCACATATGACAGAGTCGAACTGCCCGACAGAGTTTCCTAAGTTGTAATCTTCATGGACGCAGATCACCAAGCCAGTCTCCTGTTTAGGTCTGTGCAGCATATTTCTGTGAAAAATCTGCAATTTTGTTTAGCTTTGTAAAACAGTGTTAGTCTTTTCCAGATCTTTATTACTGCTTTCTCTGGTCCCTAGAATCCTAGAGATCTAAAAGTGGGAAATCATCAATTAGAAGGTTTATGAAGTTTGTTCTAGGACATATGTTCTTTGTACAACAGAATTTGTGTTCTAAATTATGCTTATGGACAATGCTGTCCTGGCTATGTCCAAAATCAGAGTAGCATTGTTACATGTTGCTGTGTTGGTTCTGACTCATGGCAATCCTATGTGAAACAGTGTATGGTCCTGTGCCATCTTCACAGTCTTTGCTGTGTTCGAGTCCATTGTTGCAGCCACTGTGTCAGTCTATCTCATTGAGGATCTTCCTCTTTTTCATTGACCCTGTACTTCACCAAGCATGATGTCCTTCTGCAGGGATTGGTCCCTCCTGATAACATGACCAAACCACATGAGCCAAAGTTTAGCCATCCTTGGTTCTAAGGAGCATTCTGGCTCTACTTCCAAGACAGACTTATTCATTCTTCAGGCAGTCTGTGGTCTATTCAATTTTGTGGTGGTTAAGGTTATGTGTCAACTTGGCTGGGCCTGGTTTTCAGTGGCTGAGCAGCTGGATGTGGTTCTTTCTCATGATGAGACTAGCGATCAGCTCCATGGTGGTATCTACTGTGAGCAGCTGAGTAGAGATGCCTTAGGGGATGTGGTCTGCTTCCAGTATGTAAGAAGATGCTTTGAGAGAGGTCTTGAGCTTCTTGGCACATTTGGATCCTGCATTTGTCCAAGTCATCAGTGGTCTGCCATCTTGTCTGCCAATTTTGGGACTGTTTAACTAGTGGCCTGCCGTGTTGTTTAATGATCTTAGAACCATGCCATTTTACTTGTTGACCATGGGTTTGTCAGCCTCAGCAGCCACCAGCTGCCTGAGTTAAGAGATGCCTTCAGCTCCAGTGGGTCAGGAGCAAGAGGCAGAGCTGAAGCCCAGGGTCAAGGGAACTTCACCCAGCCCCTAGACCTGGCACTTTGAACTTGGACTTCTGGCTTCTTAAACTGTAAGAGAATAAATTCCCATTTTTAAAACCCTCCACTTGTGCTATTTTCTGTTGGAGAAGCACTAGAAGACCAATACAAATATTCTTCACTAATACCATAATTCAAAGGCATAAGTTCTTCAGGCTTTCTTATTCATTCTCCAGCTTCTGCATGCACATGAGGTAATTGAAAATACCACGGCTTGGTTCATGGGCATCTTAGTCCTTAAGTGATGTCTTTGCCTTTTAACACTTGTTGTTGTTGTTGTTATGTGCCATCGAGTCGGACCCGACCCATAGCGACCCCTCCTTGGGTTTCCGAGGCAGAATCACTACAGAAGTAGGTTGCCCCATCTTCCTTTTGAGGAATGGCCATATATTTGTCCAAAACAATCATACTGATCATTATTCATTAATCATAGTCTGACGTGGGAATTGTAAGAGTTACTTTTCTGAATGCTGGGTTGTGGTTATTTTCTAATAATACATTTTCTTTCTTTCTTCTTCCTTTTCCTCCTCCTCATTTCTCCTCCTCCTCTCCTTTCTCTTCCTCTTGCTCTTCTTCCTCTTCTTAATAATATGTTAACTGAGTGAGTCTTGTGTGTTTGAAGGCACCAGAGAACCTAACTGTTCTTAAAATTTTGGAAGATGTTTTAGCTTGGTGCCTAGTGAGATGTGGTAATCATTAAACAACTAGTATAAACAGAAATACATACACACACATATACATAGAATATATATTTCTATAAAATATTAAGAGTGAGAGGGAATGTCCACAGGATGGGCTATTTGGGAAGTGCCAAGCTAACTCAAGATAGTGTTGTACCAGCCCTTTTGATGTGGCTGTTTTCCTGGCAGAATTCCTCATCTGTTGCATTTGACCAGCTTTCTTGGTTTGTTTCTTGTTTGTGTGTAATGATACTGGATACTGGGTTTTCCCTGCTGAGCTGCTTTTCTGGTAAGGAATTTCCTCATCTTTTGGGGGATGTGTGTGTGTGTGTGTGTGTGT
>NW_006921685.1:8968421-8971497 GCF_000298275.1 Orycteropus afer afer | reverse complement strand
AAAAAAAAAAAAAAAAAAAGAGTGGAACTTCCCTATAGGGTTGCTATGAGTTGGAATTGACTCAATGGCAGTGGATTTAGTTTGATTTTGGTTTGGATGGGGGTAGAGTACCCACTAAGTAAGTTAAGCATGGTCTTACTTATGTTTATTTACTAATCTGTAGTAAAGAGTTTCACATACTTTACACTACAAAGATAAAACAGTTCAGTATATATTAGTAAATAGGTACAAATAAGCTGATGCTTACCTTGCTTATCAGGTAATCTGCCCCTGATTGATACACAATGATCATCAGAATCAGTAACATGGCGTCTTAAAAGTAATTATAAGAAAGCTGGATTTTAATGGGAAGCTAATGGAGATGTTTAAACAGAGAAAAGATAATTAAATTGAGAACGATTACTACAGCTCCTGTTTGACAGATGAACAAAGTCAAGAGTGAAACAAAAAAGACCAGTTAGGAACATCCAAGGAAGAGGTGATAGTGGTTTGGACCAGAGTTGTAACACTGGAGATTTAATAAGGAGATTCAGGACATATCTTGTAGAAAAAAAATCTCAGAATTTATTTATGGATTCAATGGGAGATATGCGGAAAAAAGAGAAGTCTGCAGTAACTGGAGCGTGCAAAATAACACAGTTGGCTGCTATCCCAAAGGTTGAGGTACCTCAGAAGAAAGGCCTGGTGATCCACGTAGAAAAATCAGCCATTGAAGATTACATGGAACATAGTTCTACTCTCACACACATGGGGTCACCATGAGTCAAAGGTGCTTCAACAGCAATTGGTTTATTTATTTATTAGGCAGAGAGAGTTAACAGGGATCAATCTATATTTTTGGTTTAAGCAACAGTGCCCAAATTTTATCCCTTTTTTTGGCGGGGGGGAATGCAGGCTACAAGGTGGCTCCTAAGGGTTTATCTTTGACCTTATTAAATTTGAGACAGCTATCAGACATTCATGTAGAGATGCTAAGTAGGCAACACTATACACATACAAGTCAGGAGCAGACAGAAAAGATCAGAGTCAGACACACATACCAGAGTCATCAACATATAGATGATATCTGAAATATAGAATTGGATAAGATCATCCAGATTGAGGGAGAAGAGGTTGGATAAATCCACAGAACTAACACAGAGGGCAGAGTACAAGTTGACTAATTACAGCCCAGGGAGAGTGATTCTCTTGTTAAAGCACAGACCATTAAGGTACCAGATGATTAAAGATCTCAGGGCCTTTGCCTTGCCCATGGCACAGTGCCATCATGAATTCTTAAAACAAGAGTGGCTTGGCTACTGATTATTAAACAACTTAACATGAGGACCCACTTCAGGGTTCTGTCTACCAGGAAATCTTTGTCTAAATTGAATGAAGAAACCATGGATCAGACAAGTTAAGTGCCTTGCCCAAGTTCATGCAGTTTCTGTACTCGGCCGGACCATGGCCTAGAGCGATGGCACTCGCAGATGCTTTTACTATACATGAAGCTTTCAGGCAAGAAGACAGAGAGGAAGTTGTAGTTACGACACCAAAACACAAACCAAACCCACTGCCAAAGATTCGATTCCAACTCATAGCTACCCCATAGAACAGAGAACTGCTCCATAGGGTATTTAAAGCTGCAAATAGTGACAGAAGCACACCGCATCATCTTTCTCCTGAAGAGGGGCTGGTGGGTCTGTCCCTGTCAGGGATTGTAAGTTTGAAGAGGCTTTGCTTCTTCTGCTTTTTTGTTTTTTAAATTGTGATTTGGGTGAAAATTTACAGAGGAAATACACTTTCCATACAGCAGTTCACATACACTTTGTCTCATGACATTGATCACAATTTACCACAAGGCAACATCTCCCCTCCTACTTCCTCCTGATAGTTACCTCTTCCCTGTGTTCATCCCTCCATGCACTCCTGCCCCCTGAGCTGTCTCCCTGTGCATAAGCAGCCCTTCTTTCTCCCATGCTTGTTCTCTCCAAGGAGTGTATCTGCCTCAGGTAAGTGATCAACTCATAGGCCTGTCTATTGTTTGGCTGGAAGCCACAAGGGTGGGTTCAATTCCAGACCTGAAGGGCAGCTAGGGGCCATAGTCTCAGTGGTTCCACCAGGCTCTATTGGACCAGCAAACCTGGTCCCCACCTTTTTTTTTCCAAATGATTTTGAGCTTTATTCCACATGGTTCTCCCTCTCTATCCAGAATCTCCTATGTAGATCCTCTTCCAAGTGGTTGACAGTAGTAGCCAGACACCATCTAGTTCTTCTGGTCTTATATGCGTATACGCTGCAGATCAAATGGTGTAACAGTTGCTAGGACTAATTGTTTCCATGAATTTTTGGTTTTCTTCATTCTTCTTCTTCGCTCTGGACGAGGAGAGACCCATTGTTGCATCTAGATGGCAGCTTGCAAGCTTTTAAGATCCTAGTTGCTACTTGCCATAGTAGACAGTGGAACAATGTCTTGTGTAGTATGTTATGCCAATTGAGCTTGATGTCCTCGGCAACTATGGTCCCGAGCCCACAGGTTCAACTACTCGGTCCCTCTGGGTAACTGGCTGTGACCAAGCAGTGACTACAACCTTGCCCCTTGACAGCTCCACTATACACCTAGAAATTCAGATCATACACATAAAGTTATAGGACCATTGTCTGCCAACCCTATACATGTTCTTGGGTACACTCCCCACTTCATAGACATACCTAATAGTTCAGCCTATCTACCTATCTATCCACCCATATACCCATGTTTACGTTCACTGACAATGCCGTACTATATGTGCAAAAGGGTTCATCTCTGTTGTCTGTACTTCCCATGTACCTCTCTATGTCTTTCTCTTCCTTAATGCTACTATATTGATCACTCACATTTGGTACATTGCCCTTCTCTTCACCCGAATCAATACTTATCTCAATCTATCTAACAATGTTGCCTCCCGTCCCCTCCCACCCCTGGTAACCAACAAAGAAAATTCCCTTCCATAGATAAACGTTTCCTTGACTTTTACAATAATGGACTAATACAATATTTGTTCTTTTGTGATTGACTTATTTCACTCAACATAATGTCCTCCAAGTTCCGCATTAT
>NW_006921685.1:8937091-8963546 GCF_000298275.1 Orycteropus afer afer | reverse complement strand
TGTGTTTTCTTTGGTCTGTCTCTCAATCCTTTGAAGATACCTAAATATAATTCTTTTGAATTCCTTATTAGAGAGTTTCAATGTTGCTTCTTCCTCAGGGATGTGTTCTGGGTCTGTATCCTCTTCCCTTGTTTCTACCACATTATCTTGCTTCTTTGTTGGACTCTGATGGTCTGTTGTTTCTGAGACATTGTGGTATTGTATTAAGATTTCTGTTAACTGTTTATGGAGAGCAGCCAAGGGTGATCCAGGCTCTTGTTGGTGGTTTTTAATCATTGCCCCATTGGTGGAGAAGGAAGTGGCAGCTCTTGCTTAGTAAGTGAAATCGCAGGAGGTGTGGTGTAGTTGTATCTTATGGGGACTGTTGCTGTCTCCCATTCAGTTAGACAAAAATTACAGTTGTATAACCATCAAAAAACTAAAGCACATGGACAAAAAATACACCATGTAATCACACAGGAACAGTAACCAAAAAAAGAAAAAAGAGAGAAAAGAAGAAAAAAACAAGGAAACCTCCAATATCTGGGGATAGGGAACTAGGAGAAAAAAACATAGAGAAGGAGAATAATAAAGAAGAAAATGGGGGGGGGGGAAGGAATGAGGTTAACTATGAGAAAAATAGGGGGAAAAAAAGAATTTATATTAAAAAAAATAAATAAATAACCAGGAACAGGGAAAAGAAAAAAAAAAAGGTGTAAACTAGGACCTGGGAGGGGAAGGATAATAAAAAGGACAAAAGTATTAATGATAATAGTAGTTTTAAAACAGACAAATACAAGCAATCTAAATTCCAGAAAAAAGAAAGAGAAAAAGAAAAAAAAAAAAAATCGACGGAGTAGAGGGCAGGACACCAGGCTCCATCCCAGCACACGGACTGGGATGGAGTTCCTCCAGGCTCAGAAGGTGGATGGGAGAGGGGCATCGCCACACCTCCTTTCACCAAGTGGGTGTTGGTTATATAAGAATAACAAGAGGAATGTCATACCTTTTCAGTAGTGCAGGTCCGGAGTGTCCTTGGGGTTACTGGAAAGCAGAACCTCTTCTTAAGCTCCTGGAATCTCGGAGAGTGCTGTCTTTTTAAATATCCAAAATGGTTAAGCCACTTGTAAACATTCAAAATGGTGGCACCCTCCAGACAAGCAATAGTCCACAGCTCAGCCCATCTTCCTCTTCACCGCTGCTTCCCCTTTTTCTCCCCAGCCACCAGAGCAGTCCTCCATGCAGTCCCTGGCTAGTAAGGCTGATTTTTAGGTTAATTCTTAGGTCCTACCACCACTTGGGAACTCTGGTAGCGTAGTGCCTAAGGCTACCAAAAGGTAGCTAACCAAATGGCTGGCGGTTCAAACCCATCAGCCACTCCTCGCAAGGAAGATGGGGCAGTCTACTTCTGTAGTGATACTGCCTCGGAAACCCAAGGAGGGGTTGCTATGAGTTGGGCCTGACTTGAAGGAACATAACAACAACAACAACAACAGCAACAACAAGCACTTAGGAATCTCCAAGCTGTCTGTGTTGCAGGATCGCTCAGGATCACTACCAGACCGCAGGTCCTTATGTCTCCTTTTTTGGTATTTTCATGCAAATTTTTCTGCTAGTTGGGGTTTAGTCCACTTCTCTATCCTTCCCTTCAAGGCTCAGGGGTCCAGGATTATCTTCTGTGTCTGTATTAATTGGTTTCCCTTTTCTTTGTTGAAAAGGGTCTGTGCAGACTTTCTGCCTATTCCACCATCTTGTAATCAATGAGACTTTGCTTCTTTAGGAAGGTCTGTCAGGTTAGGGAAGCAATGTAGTTAAACAAACAAACAAAAGAAGTCAAATTGTTCAGCACAGATTAGTAAGTAAACCCTAGTAAGCCCATTGTTACCTTGCTTATTGGGTAAACCAACACTGTATCATAATCTGCTATGTTGATTCATTTGGTATGGGGTGGGGCACAAATGTCATTAGATTAAATATACCAGAGATGATTCTAATAAGCCCTAGTGTTTCACCTGAGAGAAAGCTACTCTTGTTCACATCAGAATCCCTTGGAGTGCTTGTTAAAACAGAATGCTGAGCCCCACCCCTGGAGTTTCTGATTTAGTAAGTTTGTGGAGGGGCCTGAAAATTTTCATTTCTGACAAGTTCCCTGGTGATGTCACATTTTGAGAACCACTTCTACAATTTAGTTTTAGAGATTTAGTTTTCTCTGATGTCATCTCCCTCCACTGCCTGTTTTATTCACTCTTTTCATCCACTCTGCTTCCTTTTTCCTTTCAAATCATCCAGACTTTTCTTGTATCTGCCCTTCTGGACCTTCCATTTCTTCTTAGAATATTCTTTTATAGATCTTTAAATTGGCATTCCTACTTACCAGTTGGATGCTAATTTAAATGTCATTTCCTCCAAGAGGATTTCCACCATCATTCTAGGTAAAGTAGAAACCTACTTACTACACTATACCATCTTTTTAATCTGCATTGTAGTCCTCATTGGAATATCAGATTTATTTTTCCCATTTATTGGTAGTGGGACCTCTGCTGATAACAAGAATTTTTCCTCTGGGTCTTTAACAATGTTTGGCTCACTGTATGTGTTTCATACTATATAATGACTGATTGGTGTAAATGTAGAGATGAGGAACAGATTGCCACTTTTGAGAGGTGAAATAGGTTTTAATTTTGATGTTTTTAATTTTCTCTTTTTGTAATGTTCTCAAACCATCACCTGTCTGTCAGTTTGTCTCACTATGGTAGATTGCATGCCATTGTGATGCTGGTGTACTATTAGTATTTCAAATACCATCAGGGTTACATGTGGTGGGCAGATTTCAGTGGACCTTCCAAACTAAGACAGGCTAGGAAGAAGGGCTTGGTGATCAACTGGAAATTAGCCAGTGAAAACCTTATGGATCACAGCAGAACATTATCTCTCTGGCTTTGCACATGTCATCAGAAAGGATCAATCACTGGAGGAGTGTATCATGTTTGGTGAAGTAGTGGGCCAAACAGGGCAAGGGAAACACTCAGTGAGATGGATTGACAGAGTAGCCATGATCATGGGGTGTGTGCTCGTGATCATGAGGATAATGTAGGACCAGGCAGCATTGTGTTCCGTTGTACGTAAAGTTGCCATGAGTTCCAGTTGACTCTGGCAGGGCAGCTAGCGATCTAACTTTTACAAAATGAAGGGAGTGCTATGAACGTGAGAGTTTAAGGTTCCTAAGATTTGTTGTAAATCAACTGCATCTTCCTGAACAGTGTTTTAGTGTTGTAATTTTCAAAACTAAGGTTTTTACCTTTTCGTTTTCCTATCTCTCCTTATACATGTGACCTAGTGAAGGAACATCATCTTGACTCAAATCAACTTGAGTTCAACACCATTAGTAAAAAAAAAGTCACTGCTGTTGACTTGATTTGACTCATAGCGAACCCTCCTTGGGTTTCCGAGGCGGTATCTCTACAGAAATAGACTGCCTGATCTTCTTTCCGAGGAGTGGCTGGTGGGTTTGAACCACCAGCCTTCTGGTTAGTAGTCTAATGCCTTAGGCACTACACCACCAGAGCTCCTAGTAGAGGAATAGTGGATATTAAATTAATTTACTTCTGTTAAGTAACAGAAGCAAAACAAATCAGCCTGGCCACCTATTGTTGAAGAAAACAACAAAAAACCTAAAAAGACTATTTAGAAAGACATTATAAAATTATTATACTTTGGACTAATTCATTTAAAGAAAATAAAATATGCTTATATACTGACTTTTTAGCCATTATTGTTACTACAACTGATAATTCTTGAGCTCTGATCACACTTAAATAAGTAATGCCTGCCCTCCCCCACGGCATGCATGCTAAACTGTAAGCTCCATGAGAGTGGGGACTGTTTCTGTAATACTTATGCCTGTAACTTACAAAACCAGGGACCCTGCCTATGGCGGGCATTACTAACATCTACTTTTCAATGTCCTCAGGCAGAATTCTCTCTCTAGCTCCTTTGGTACTCAGAGATCTGCATTATAACCCTTCATATCTTTCTGTGGTTCTTCCTTCACTTTATGGAGCAATGTAAAGGTTCTCAGGCCAAGTACAGAAAGCCATACTGCTTAAGGTTTTGGGGTTGTTTAACTTCTTTTATACAGGTACTTAAAAAAAAAACTTTTCTCTGTCTGAGTAACTTCCAGGATTCTTTATGTTCCTGTAAATGAACTTTCACTCCTCTGCTTCTAAGGAGGAAATAGTTTGATTGACATCTGGATAGATGCTGGCTGAGTCATTCATTCATTGTATAATAATTAATTAAACACCTGTTGTATGCCAGGTACTTTCAGTGCCAGAGGTGTAACAATGAACAAAATCATTCATAGTATCTGCCCCGATCGAGTTTAGAGTGGGAAATATAGACATTACTTTTTTTTTTTAAAGTCACACAACTGAATAAATAATGATAAATGCTACAAAGAAAAGGAATTCTATTTTATGAAATAAGAAACAAAGTCCTCTGACCTAGCCTAGGGGTGAAGGTTGGCTTCCTTAAGGAAATGGTAGTTGACCTAAGTTTTTAAAGATGAATAAAAGTTCGCTAGAAAGATGTGTGTGGAACATGTTTTAGGAAGTAAGAGGACAAGGAGATCATAGGATACAATTATCAGGATTGGATGAGATAAAGTTTGATTTCTAGAAGAAAATTCACTTGTCACAGTGGTCCATCTTCCACTCTAGGTCTTTTATGAGGGTGAGACTAGTTAAAATTTATAGAGCAGCTACTTCTGTGTGCCAGGTACAGATCTGTCCTTTACAGAAATTATCTTATTCGTGTTGGTAATTTCCTTTTACTCAAAAAACCAAACTCACTTCTGTTAAGTTGGACACAACTCATAGCGACCCTTCCTTGGGTTTTCAAGGAGGTATCACTACGGAAGTAGATTGGTCCATCTTCCCTCTGAGGAGTAGCTGGCAGTCAAATGCCTTAGGCACTGCATCACCAGAAGAACCCAGAAGGGTGAGTTTGTCAGTTCATTTTACAGAAGACCCAGAGGACTTCATTTAGAATCTATGACTTTTCTTTTCTTTTTTTTTTTTTAAATATATATACCACAACACTTGCCAACTCGCCATTCTTTACGTGTACAATTCATTGACAGAACCTGTGCTTTTCACCATTATGTAATCTTGGTTCCTTTTGGGTATTCCTAATATTTCAGGTAGGAAGCTTGAGTTTAAGTATAGACATATATATACTCTCTGTGCACATATATGGGAACTCTGGTAGCATGGTGCCTAAGGCATTTAACTGGTAATCAGAAGGCTGGCAGTTCAAACCCACCAGCCACTCCTTGGAAGGAAGACTGGGTAATCTACTTCTGTAGAGATACTGCCTTGGAAACCCAAGGAGAACTGGCTCGACAGTGAGTTTGTTTTTTTGTTTTTTTACACATATACATTCCATATCTATATATGCACATATATATATAAAGGCATGTATGTGCATATAAACTAATCCATGTGGGTAATCAGATATGTACATGTATATTTCATTAGAGTATTTCGAGACTGAAAATTGAATCTAAGGACTTGCACCAAGCCATTTAACTATTTAAAAGTGCTGGATGGAGTAGCTAGATGAGTACTAGAAGTAAGTAAATGGGACTGAACTTGGGTGCCTAAGGACAGCAGGTGAGTGAATCTCATTCGGACAAGTGAAAATCTTATGTGTCTGCACTTATCCTTTGCTGCAAAAGCAGCTCATCTCTATCCACAGTAGCTGCTTATAGCTTTAAATAGCACAACCCTGGATTTTCTCTGCCAAGTTTTCTCAAGTCAGCCAGGGTTACGCTGGGGCCAAGGGTGGCACTGACTTTGCTGTTTGTGAGTAGCCAGGGAAGAGGCCAGGGAAGGGGTTAGCAGCTTGGCCAGGTGCCTGGGCATTAGTGCAGGGAAGCCACTGAGCAGTGCAGCAATTCCCTGCTTTGGGTGAAGCCCTAGAGGGGCTGGTGCTGGCTCATCCTAGACTGTTAAATTCTTTTGTGATACCTCACTGTCCTCCCGCTGCCCCCCCCCCCACCACCAAATCCATGTTTTTCTTAAAGGAGTGATTTGATTTTTGCTATTCACAGGTACATGGAAATGATTTAAGGGATCATAAAGGCATTTTTTTTTTTTCTTCTTGTAGCTCTTAGTTATTCTGCCTGGGATTTCCACAGTTAAGCAAGGGGGTTCCTATTAAAATGCAAATATCCCACTCTCCAGTTGTGCTGCAAAAGACCTCTTGAAAGTGTCACTTGGAAGACTAAGATGTGCCTGACCCCAAGCTATGGTCTTTTCAGTAGCCTCATATGCATATGAAAGCTGGACAATGAAAAAGGAAGACCAAAGAGTTGATGCCTTTGAATTGATGTGTTGGCAAGGAATATTGGATATATGGACAGCCAGAAAAATAAACAAATCTGTCTTGAAAGAAGTACAGCTGGAATGTTCTTTAGGAGAAAGGATGGTAAGACTTGGTTTAACATGCTTTGGTCTTTGTTTTAGTTACCTTGTGCCACTCTGAGAAGAATATACCACAAATAGGATAGCCTCAACACACAGGAGTTTACTCTCCCACGGTTTTGGGAGCTTGAAGTTCAAGTTCAAAGTGCTAGGCTCCAGAGGCTGGGTGAAAGCCCCTCAACCCTTGGGGTTCAGCTCTGCCTTCTGCTCCTGGCCCATTGAAGCTAGAAGCTTTTCTTCACTCAGGCAACTGCTGGTGGCTGAGGCTGACAAACCCAAGGTTGGCAAGTAAAAAGGCGTAGTCCCATTGTTACCAAACAACACGGCAAGCCACAAGTCCAGAAGAAGTCCCAAGATTGGCAGGGTATGGCAGGGTACAGAACAAAGACTTGGCTACATGCAGGGTTCAAGTATGCCAAAAGGCTAGAGGCCTCCCTCAAAGCTGCTCCTTATGTACTGGAAGCAGCCCACATCCCTAAAGCAGCTACTCAGCTGCTCCAATAGATTCCACCATGGAGTTAATTACCATTCTCACCATGGGGAATAACTACATCCTACTGCCCAGCCACCCAACCAGGCCCAGATAAGTTGCCACACAAATTTAACTACCACAGTCCTGTTGTCAGAAAGGACCAGTCCCTGGAGAAGGATACCATGCTTGGTAAAGTAGAGGGTCAGTGAAGAAGCAGAAGACCCTCAGTGAGACTGGTAGACACGATGGCTGCAACAATGGGCTCAGGCACAGCAACAATTGTGAGGATGATGCAGCACTGGGAAGTGTTTCTTTCTGTTGCACTTAGCGTAACTGAGTCAGAACTGACTGATGGCACGTAACAGCAGTAGTGAGTTTTCAGTTTAGATCAAATCACATCAGCAACTGAGCAAACTTTTTCCTGAAAGATACTGAAGGAATGGGAGGAAGGACAGTAAGGGGGCTGTGAACATGAAGCATAAATCCAGGAAGGTGTGAGGAATGGTGAGGTGTCTGTGGAGAAATCATCAGGAATGAGGTGAATGAAAGAAAAATAGCCACACATTTTCTATTCTTCACATTTTTATTTGAGTCTGATCTTGATTTTGACTTTTGGAGGGGGAGGCCAAACGAAGTTGAATAAAGCTATTCCTATAAATCCCTTTAAGTTTCACTTCTGAATTCAAGGTGATTGAACATCCTAGAAATACTGGTTTAACTTGTATGGGTCTAGGAATTCTCCATTATGGCTGATAACTAGTTTCTTCTCTGAGTTATCCTAATTCCCTTAGTGGTGGTTGTTGGTTTGTGTGTGTGTTTGTTTTTGCTTGTTTGTTGCAGGCTGTGTTTAGAATAATGACTAGAAGGTCAGCTATAGATCAGAGAGAAGTTTAATAAGAGGATAGTAACCTTTCAAGGTGGAGACACATGGGACCAGAGGCAACACCATGTGTGCCTTTCTGAGCCTTACAGGCTAGGGGTTTCTGTAATATTTTTAAGGCTGTGAGGTACATGCTTTCAAAAGACCTTATGCAGGCAGGATACTTGTAAAATCCTGACCCTTTTACAAAAGTCAGGAAACAGAACAAGGCTGTGATAAATTCCTGATGGTGGACCTCAGTTTCCTTCAGGCTAGGTTCATGCGCAGTCTCTTTCTAAGATGTAGTCTGTGTGTTTTAACATGGATACTGTGACTTCTGTGCAGATGTGTTCTGTTTGCTCTTAGTTTCAGTCTTGGTCTCAGATTGGCCATTTTAGTTCATCAGGCAGTAAAGGAGGGCAGAGGTGCACAGACTCCAAAACTGGTTAACAGTGACCACATGTGGTGGGCTAGAAGACATCTCAAGAATGGTCTGTTATCAGGAAATGCCATCTAAGTAGTAAATTTACATTTGTGTGATTTCTTTTGCAGTGTCCCTTCCTTAGTCTTGAGATTTGAGGAATGTGGTAGCCCTGTCTCGTGAACTGTTCCTGCCTTGGTTTTATGATCTAGGAATGTGGTTGCAGGGGCAGGATTCTTGTGTGATTATGGCTACAAGTAGTAGCATAAGGCAATATTTAAATTGAAGAAGATTAATATGGAGCTTTTGGTTATGAAGTTGGAACACCTATTCGTCTCCCAGAAATCCTAATCTGTCTATACTATTACAGGTTTTTGGTTAGCTTCAGATGCATTGCTAGTAACTGGTGGGATTTCAGGGAGAAATTTGAGGGTAGGAGGTTTTCATCAGTGATCATAGGGTGGTGGGACACTTCTCGGTGGAAGGAGCACCTGGTCACTGCTTATACCTGAGTCTTTGATCTAAGTGCTTGTTGAGACTTGTCTAGATTGGAGTACATACCTTTCCTCAATGAAGTGGGATCTCTCAAAGGAAAAAGTTTTGCTGTAATTAAATAGTAGTGCAGTCCCTAGTCCCTACCTGTTCTGACTCTGGATAATAACAAGGAGATGCTCTTCTCTGCTGTGATGCTTGGAGCACCCTGGAACTGTTAGTGCAGCTAAAAGGAGAATGGGAAGGCCTGTGTGTTCTTCTGTGGTTTTAGTTATAGAGCTGTGGGGTCCTTGTCTGTCATAGAGTCCATTCTTGTTTCATAGATGAGAAGTTGAGTGATGAGACTGGATTACACACATCCAATTAGCAGCAGATAAAGGAGTGGAATCCAGATCCCACAACTGTTCTCTCCAGTGTTTTTCCTACTTAGCACCTGGTTATGAATCCAGAGAACTTCAAAGAGATTCTTTCTGTCCAATCTTTAATTTTTGGGTCTCAGTTGACTCAAATGTTTGGTTTGTCAGTATAAAATTATTATTGATTTCGGTGTTTATTTGTGCTGGCTGACTCGTGCCTAATTCCATGAGACATAATGCCAGTTATATATTTCACAAAATATATCTCAGATTAACAAAACAAATTTTATTTAATAACAGTAAAGCAAGTATACTGGTGGTTTTGGTTACCTCTAATACCTCTCTTCCAGAAATATCCACAAGTGGGATGGATTTAACAAGCAGGAGTTTGTTTTCTTATAGTTGTGGAGGTTAGAAGTCTGAGTTCAAGTGTCAGCTCTAGGGACTGGGTGAAAGCACCTCAACCTTGGACCTCAGCTTTGCCTCTTTCTCCTGACCGACTGAAGATGGGGGGCTTTTTTAACTCAGGCAGCTGTTGGCTGCTGAGGCTGACAAGCCCTAGGTCAATAAATAAAATGGCACAGTCCCAATATTAGCAAATAACAGGGCAGGCCACTAGTTCAAGTCCAGAAACAGTTCAAGATCGGCAGGGCACATGGTGGGCTGCTGACTGAGGACTCGGCTACATGCAGGGTCCAAGCATGCTATAAAATTGGAGACCATTCCCAAAGTTCCTTATATACTGGAAGCAGAGTGCATCCTAAAATAGCTTCTCAACTGCTCATGGCAGATTCCACCATGGAGGTAATTGCCAGTCTTGTCATGGGGAATAACTGCAACCTGCCTAGCCATTCAAACCAGGCCCAGCCAAGATGACACGTAACCTTAACTACCACACTGGTTAAGGGTGCAGTCTCTGGAGTTAGCAACCTGAATACTAGCTTTAGTATAAACTAAAAAATCCGAATTCATTGCCATTGAGTCATTTCTGACTCTTAGTGTTCCCCGCCTTGGCTTTCTGAGGCAGTATCTCTACAGAAGTAGATTGCCCAATCTTCTGAGGAGTGGCTGCTGGGTTTGAACCACCAGCCTTCTGGTTAGCTGTCAAATCCCTTAGGCACTTCGCCACCAGAGTGGTAATTACCATAAGCTAGCTTTAAAACCCTAAGTTTCAGTTTAATTAACAGTAAGGCAATAATAGTAATAATAGTAATGATAATACCTACTTTGTGAGTTATTGTGTGCAATAGATAATCTAGATAAGCATTTACTACAGTGCTTAGGACATAATAAACATTTAGTAAAGTTAACTACTTTGTTGTCTTAGTTGTTGTGTGCCCTTGAGTTGACTCCGATTCATAGTAACCCTATGTGACAGAGAACTGCCCTATAGGGTTTCCTAGGCTATAATCTTAAGGGGGCAGATTGCCAGATCTTTTCTTCATCAGAGCAGCTGGTGAGTTTGAACTGCTTCCTTTTGTGTTAGCTGCTGAGCATTTATCCATTGTTCTACCAGACCTCCTTATTATTCTTTTTGGATGTTTTCAATTTTCATTGTTACTTGTACCTGTTACCTCAAAACTTTAAAAATCATAGAACCTTGCCAACATGTGGTTATTTAAGTCTGGTGGTGTTTTCACAAACAGAGTGGCAGTTGTGGGACAACTCTGAAGATCAGGTATGTGCAGGTGCCTGCACCCCTTCCTATCTTGTTCCCGACTGTCTTCTTCCCTCCTTCTTCCTTATCTCCTTTTGTTGAATTCTCTCCCTTTTACTTCAGAAAATACTTGAGGATATCATGTGTTAAGATAATACCAGTTAAATTGTTTAAGGAAAGATCAGAACATAGACCATGTAATGGGAGACAAAAGAGATCTTTTCCAGAATAAGAACTAAACCAAATTAAAACACTTGGAAAATAAAAATTTGCTCTAAAGTTTTGTCAATTAAGTCTTAAATGGGAAATACATTAGGTTACATGGTTTTTGTTTCTTGACAATAGAAAATAAGATAAGTGAAATCTTCAGAGGCAAATTATAAAGATTTTAGACCCGAATTACATAAATTCAACCTGGCTCATTAAACTACACTGGATAAGTAGGTAACTCAAACCTTATAAATTACATTTGCATGTTATTTTCAACTTTTAATATCACCATCTAATTATAATCAGGTCATATGCTAGAGGTATTGTTCATATTATTCATGGCAATAATTAAATGTCAGAATGATTCACTTTTGAGTGGGTTGCGTTTTGGTAGGTTCACTAATTTATTAAACTAACAGGCACTAGAGACGAGTTATGTAATTATTGCAATTACTGCTAAAGAGTTTTCAATCTATTCTTCATATTTAGACATAATTGAAATTTAATGTAATATGTAGAATTGTTTCACATGTCACCTAACACAGACAGGTTTTTTTTTTTTTTTGTAGTTTTTATTTTAATTTGAATGATATTTGCTTACAATTTTACTTTTAATTTGTTTTCACAATATTGGAAGATAAAATGCTTGTAAAATATATAGAATAATATTATCCTCCTGATTTGCTTTTCTTTTGATTGTGTAAACAGGTAAGAACTCTAGATATAGTACTTTCTATTGGAAATAGAAAGGGTTTTTTTTTTTTTTTCCTTCTTTTAATAGGTGTGTCAAATGTACATGATTTGTTTTTCCCCTTGCTCTTATTCAACGTTTGGAATAGTAAAGTCTTAACTCTTTACCACATGAGCGATTATTGGATAATGCTCAGGACTCTTACAAAGTTAAAAATTGTTATTATCGTTGTTATGTGCCGTCAAGTCGGACCTGACTCATAGCGTCCCCTCCTTTGGTTTCTGAGACAGTATCACTATGGAAGTAGATTGCCTCATCTTCCTTCCAAGGAGTGGCTGGTGGGTTTGAACCACCGGCCTTCTGGTTAGCAGTCAAGTGTCTTAGGCACTACGCTACCAGAGCTCCCAAAGTTAAAAATTAGGTTATTAAATTCAGGTGTCATTATCTTCCCCCATTCATTTTGATAGTCAAACCCTGTCTTAAAATAAGAATGTATTATTTTTTCTCTGGTGGGGTTAATATTCAGATTTCATATTTTTCAGTCTTAAGTAATTCTGTTGAACAACTGCTGGTTTTATGAAACTAGTTCACTTTCGTACAGGCCCAACTTTATGTGTATATATATATATATATTTTATGTCTGAAGTGAACATTTTAAATTATATAATTGTTTTAACGTTTAAAAATTTTTAAATATTTTTAACATGGTCAGAAATGAAGATTGTACATTTTTTTATTGGTTATGATTCATTTCTATACCAGTGTTTTCAATCACCTCACGTATAACAGTTTCCGAGAAAGCTGTTGTGCAATGTGTAGTGATTGCTTGAATAGAATGGAACCTGTGTGTGGGAGGGAGTCTCAAAAGTTCTATTTGATAGTGCGTATAATCATTATATCTAAAATTAGTAATGAAAATTATCTAATTTTTTTCACCACAGCACCTGATAGGAATTCTAGACTTTGTAGGTGCCTTCAATTTCTTCTCGGTTTCTGTCCTCTGAGTCTCAACTAACCTTAAGTATCCTCCAACATTGAGGGCTTCTGTCATTTCATGAAGATTTATACCCAGGACAAGGTAGTAAGATACCACTTAATCCCTTCTGTGGAGGGAGGAAATTTCATGGAAGTTAAAATGTAGGTTGAAGGGAGAGAAACTAACTACATTAAGTTTTACTTAGTGACTGCAAACTTGACCAGGTGTGAAAAAGATCAAGATCTATTGTGAATTTTGAGGATGAAGTTTGTCCCAGCACACCTACTCAGAAGGTCAGTGGTGGGAAGAAAGGTTTTTAGTCTTTTTTTCTAATTATGAATTAGTGAGTAGGAGAGAGGATGTACCATTTCCTATTTGATTGTGAAATGCCCCTCCCTTGGGATCCATCATTTCTTTATTGTATCAAATCCAGCAATTTATCCTGTCAACTCAGCCTCATTTCTAAAGAAGTCTTCTGTGTTTTTACTTGAAAATCTTGAGTTTCTGTGTGGTTAAGGGGGCATTTAAAGCTTTATGTTTCAGTGGAAAGTTTTGAGACCATCACAAGTAGAAATCTAGACATTCATACCTTATTTCAGAGATCTAGGTAGAGAAATGCTATGGTTAAATGGCCTGGAAACTTGTTTGAAATAATTTTGTTTGCCTACCGAAAGCATTCATTTATAAGTGGTTAGTATGGCTTGATTTTTCTAGTAACTGCTCTTTATTTTAGAAACGGGGTACATAATTAAAAGCTATAGATAACTGCAGTTTAAATAGAAGTGATCATTGACAAAGAGAGAATTTAACATAAAGTATAGGCAATGTCCAGTATTTGTGTGACTTATGTGTGTAATTTTTAGAAATAAGCACTTACATGTATTATGTCATTTAATCCTAATAACAACCCTATGAGGTAGGTACCAACCTCTCATTATTTTTAACACCTTTTTGGAACTGATTTCAAAGACACTTGCTATTTTTAAGGGAGTGTAATTATTGGAAAAATAGAGAAGGGATGTAGGTCACTGCATAGAACTTGGCTTAAATAATTAGCATGGATTACCTGGCATACAGGTTGTTAATGTTTTATTAACTTGAATGTTGTTAAAAAGCATTAATAAAAATGATTAATTTGGACATAAACTCCAAACCATACTCACTGCCATCAAGTTGATTCTAACTTATAGTGATCCCCTTTGGGTTTCTGAGGTGATAAATCTTTATGGAAGTAGATTACCATTTTTTTTTTTTTTTCTATTGAAGGGTGACTGCAAGAAACTGAAATATTTCAGTGAGGACATAGATTATTTAAACATGGACTCTACTCTCAATGAGTTTATAATACAGTAAGGAACAATGACTATAGCTTGAGTCTAGGCAGAAGTAGATGTGTCTAGAACATGACAGGCAGACTGGCTGGATGAGCCTAGGGGAAGGTGACTTGGATGAAGTACTGATGAGCCTCTCAGAGACAGTTTACCCCAGGGAAGAAGAAACCAGCTATTCTGAGCTTGACTTGATGTTGAACATTGAGAGGCAGAGAAAGTCTGAGCATAGCAAAATGTCTGTTCATCTTTTTCTACCTATCTAGCTGTCATTGGAGTCATGTCAGAGTACTGTGGAAATATAGGAAGGGATCTAAATAAAAACTGGGTAGTGAAAAAAGCCTTTTTCTTGAATATATGGGAAACGTATCTTAGAATCTCCTAGAAATAACTTGTATGGGGCTAGGAATTCTCTATCAGCAGGTCCAAGAGTTGGTGACATTTAAATTATAATTAATTAGACCCATCAGTACTCTGGGGTAAGAAGCAGAGACATGGCAATTACAGAAATAATGATCGTACCAGAAAAAATTAGAGGAGGATACACACACACACACACAAAGTGAGAGGCACAGACAAACAGAAATGGTTTTCATAAGGTAGAATGAGCAAAATGGTTATTCCTATTCTAGGGGGCCAATGAAGCCTCCTATAGGAAGTGATGTTTGAATAGGGTGTTAAAGAGTATTAATGCACCTACTGCTTACTTATTGACTATCTTGTTTCCGACATTTCACATTGTGACAATACTAAAAAATCTGTTTTGTTCATTAATGACATACATCAAATGCCAAAGTGTGACTGGCAGATCCCATGTGCACACAGAAAGGACGCTTGTATTGAGTAGTATTTCACTGCCTGGAAGGGGAGAGGGACATGGTCCCCCTAAGCTGCTGAGGTGCTGGGTGGATCATGGGGGGGCTGGACTGGAGCTAATGGGGACAGGATGCTTCTCAGCAGGTCGTGAGTGCCCACAGGGGCTCAGGAAGCTGGTGTTCTGAAGGCAGCTACCCTTGGAACTAGGGAAGAATGGGACCTTGAGGTCTGGTCTCAGCTCCCAGGCCTGAGGGGGAGCAAGGCTTTGCTAGGCTGAGGTTGTAAGGACGATGGGTACACTCTGGTGTGTGGGGCCTGTGGAACCTGATGACAGGTGGCCAGCATCTTTGAAGCCCCTTATTTTTCTTAGGTGCCTCTTCCTGAGAGGGCACAGGTGAGGGTGACACTCCCTCAGCAGGCGTGGGGTCAGCAAGTGAGTAGCCTGCGGCAGCTATAGTTCAAGGTCAAGGGCAGAGGCTGAGGCTGGCTGTCATGATCTTGATCTTGGAAGAAGCTCTGGGTTATTGATTCTCATGTTCTAATGGGAACATGGGGGTAGAGCAGAGATAGGGCCGTCCAGCGAAAACCAGGGGATGCTTAGATGAGGGGCTGGTGGGGCAACCCAGCAGGCAGTGTGCACCCCCTTGTAGCACTTAGGCCTTCCTGCCTGTGGACAGGGAACCTACTTCCCCAGACAAAGCTAACAGGGGTGTTTTGGGATTGTTGAGAGGATGAACTGGGCCTCCCCATCCTGAAAATATAGTAAGAGCAGGCACCTGGTAGAATAGTCACAGTAGGGTGAAAGGGTGAGGAGATTTGCTCATCTTCCAATTTTGCATAATGCCAATTTCCACATAATGACCTGGTTTTTGGAGCCTAACTGTTTTTATAAGTCAGGAGTGGGTGTATTTAGGCACAGAAATATAGGAAATAGGGGAAATGCCAGCCTGCACGGAAGAAAACACAGAAGTAAAAATATGACATGGCAAGCATGGGAAGGAAGCAAGATAGTGAGAGCTTTAGTTTGACTTCTTCATAGAGCATATAAAGAGCTTCTGAGTGAACTATTGACTGTAAAATGAATCTGCTTTGCAAAATTTCACCCAAATCACAGTAAAGAAGCTAAAAAAAATCGCTAAACATTAAAGAGCAAAATCAATAAAGTGGATTCCATCCAAATTAATTTTTTCTGTTCTTAAGTAAAAACAAGGAAATGAAAAGACAAATCATGGACTAAAAGGAAAAAATTTATACATATAAACACACACTGACAAAGGACTTGTGTCATGGTTGTTTTTGATATATGAAAGTTTATGACTTAATGACTTACACTTTTGGTATTATTCTTAGAATGACTTATTATTTCCAACATTATAAAACTATTTACAATTTTCTGATATTATTTTATTTGCACATTAACATTTTTAATCTATCTGAATTCTTTTTTAAAAATGTTAGCTACTTCTCATAGTACTGTTCATTGCTACTGAATTTTATAGGCCATGTTTATCAAATATTAAATACTTACACTTGAGGTGGGGAAGAGCTTCTGAATTGCAATAAACAGGGAGTGTTCTGATTAGAATTGTACTGAAGAAGGTATTAGATTTTGGGGAGTAAAATGAAAGTGGAAAGATAGTAGTGGGAAATGCAATTTGGAAGCTACTGCAATAGACAGATAGTGGATAATATGATTGTGAATAGGAAACTAGCTGTGGACATAGTGAAAGTGGAAAGACTGTGTGACATTGTCAATTAGAATTCCTAAGATTTGGCACCTAGTGTGGAGAGAGAGAGAAGAAGAGACTGTGTGTGTGTGTCGGATTGAAGATGTGCTGCAAGTTGAGAGCCTGAATAAGCAGGAAATAAGGAAAACAGAAGGATAAGAGTAGAAAACCTTTGATAAGTACTCTCTGAGACACATTGCGTGTGACTGCCAACAGGATGTGCAGATGGTGAGGTATAACGGACAGTTGGGAGTTGTGGGAGCTTTGAAGAAGAGAGTACATGACCAGGAAGAAGAATTTAGGAGACATGGGTATAAAGGAGAGATGCTCTGGTAGTATACTGGGTAAAGCATTTAGTTGCTAACCAGAAAATTGTTAGTTCAAACCCACCAGCTGCTCCGTGGGTGGAAGATGAGGCAATCCACCTCCATAAAGATTTGCCTTGGAAACCCATTAGGGGTCGCTATGAGTAAGAATTGACAAAGTGGCAGTGGGTTTAATTCGGTTTGGGTATAAAGGAGGTAATTGAAGTTGGCACAGTAGACAGACTGAAAATGTCCAGTGAGGAGAGCTGAAATACAGAACTTGGAGAATACCTATATAGAGAGAGCAGAATGAGGAGCTCCTGAGAAAGAGACAGAAAGAAATGTCCAAACAAAGGGAATATAAATTCCTAGTAGAATTTTTATCAAAACTAAGGAATTTAAAATTAAGGGACAAGTTTAAACTACTTAAAAAAAATAAATTACACAATATTTGGCCTAAGTGCATTTATTAACCCAAGTTACACCAAAGAATATTTCCTAAGAAGAGGTTATTATAGAACTTAGTGATGAATAGCTACGAGTGATTATCACTCCACTTTTGGCATCATGTAATTATGCTTGCTTGTGATTGAATCAGATATTAGAAAAAAAAGTTTCTTAAATATTTAAAATATTTTCTCTCTTTTTTTCTTGCATATCAGAAACTCATTAAAATTCTTTTGCCATATCCCCACATAAAATATGACCATACACATTGCTTTTTGCAGTTTCCCTGAAAATATCTTTAAAAATTAGAAATACATTGTTTTAAGTGCCATCAAGTCAGTTCGGACCATAGAGACCCAATGTACAACAGAATAAAACACTGCAAGTTCCTGCTCCATCCTCACAATCATTGCTATAAATTTGAGCACATTGTTGCAGCCGCTGTGTCATTCCTTCTCTTTGAGGTCTTCCTCCTTTTTTTGCTGACTCTCTAATAAGCATGGTATCCTTCTCCAGAGAACAGTCCCTCCTGATAACATATCCAAAGTAAGAGTGACAAAGTTGTTCCCTATCTTTGGTCTTTCAGCCCAAGAAATAGTTGTGAGAGATTTTAGTCACTAAGCCTGGTTAACTCTCCCATGCAGCCTGCTTGTAGGCTTCTTCAGAACTCACTATCAATGAGCCATTGCTGAGGTACAGAATAAATACTATCTAAAACTCTTATCAATTGTTGTAATATATAGAGAAGACATTTGGAGGGTAAGTGAATGTGTGTATGTACAGCAGGATTTCTATGTTTTACTTTAAAGATTTATGAATATAATGTGTATGTCTGCATTTACTGTATTTTATAGATATACTTTTTGAATTGTGCATGAATTGTGCATGTTATAAAGGATGTTGTTGTTGTTGTTACGTGCCGTCGACAGCGACCCCTCCTTGGGTTTCTGAGGCATAGCAAGTGGTATTGTGCCTGGTGTTTGTTTTTATTCATATTATTTGTGCATACTCCAAGTAGGTAAAAATAATATCCTTGATGATTAGTGTTGCAATGAGTCGTAATCATCTTGATGGCAATGAGTGATTTATTTATTTATTTTGGATGCCAATAGAGGCATATATGACTTTTAAAAGCTGTGTGAGTGTGTATGTGTGTATATATATGTATAATACATATATATGTATTATATATTATACATATATATATATGTATTATCTATCTATCTATCTATCTATCTATCTATATATATATATATATATACACACATATGTATAAGCATTAGGTAGATGAATAATGAAGTATTTCATATGCCAGTCAAAAGAATTAAGGGCACTAAATTCTGTATTGTTATAAATTATAATGTATCAAGTGAAGTCAAGATTTTGGGTAGAGAATAGACAAAGTATCAGAGTTTCATGTTAGGCTAATATGAAAAATGGAGGAGTGGATTGATTTTCCATCAATGTGTTGGAAGTAGTAGGATTTCAGTAGTGATTTAAATGTTCATTGAAATACAGTGCCCCATAGTTAGTGGGAAAGCTCTGGTGGTGTAGTGCTTAAGATATCTGACTGCTAATTAGAAGGCTGGCGGTCCAAACCCACCAGCCACTCCTCAGAAGGAAGGTTGGGCAATCTACTTCTGTAGTGATACTGCCTCGGAAGGCCAAGAAGAGGTAGCTATGAGTCAGATCTGACTCAATGGCAGTGTGTTGCATTGCATTATAATTAGTGGATTGAAAGACCGTGTGGTCTAACTATAGTCTCCCTTATCTTTGGGGCTATCTGGCTGTTGGCAGGATAAATAATATCTAACGTTCAGAAAAGGAGCTTTGGTGGCGTAGTGGATAAGGCATTTGGCTGCTACCTGGAAGGTCAGCGGTTCAAACCCACCAGCCACTCCACAGAAGAAAGATGGGCGATTTACTTCTGTAAAGATTTACAGACTCAGAAACCCAATGGGGGTTTAAAAAAGTTGGGATAAATGGAGTATATGGAAGAATATTAAGTGACTTATAGAAATTGAGGGAAAAGCTGAGCAGTCAAGCTTCAAGAGAGGCAGAAACAGTGACACCTTCAGGAATCTCAGTCCAAATATAATTCATGGGAGATTGGATTGGTTGGATTCTAGCTATTATTTATTTTGATTTAGATTTTCAGGAGTGAGATACTGATTGAACCATCTTGGATTGGGTCACCCTTTGAAAGGTGATCCTGTAATTAATAGCCTAGCAAGGCCACATAGACTGAGGAGGAGTTGCAGAGTATAATATATGACATGTCCTGAGGTCAACTTAACTTGGAGAAGTTGGTTTTTAGTTGTTAATAAAAGAGTTTATTTATTCATTTATTTTAGGCAGAGTATTCTCATATCCATTGTTTCTTCCCCCCATTCCCTCCCCCCCCAAAAAAAAAAACTGTTGTGATGTGGGTAAAAGTTTACAGCAAATCAGTTTTCCATTCAACAATTCACACACATTTTGTTTCATGTCATTTAAATACAATCCCCTTGATGCAGTAGCATCACTCCTCCCTCTTCCTGTGTTTCTCATTTCTATTCCTCCTCCTTTCCTAACCCTTCCTGCCTTCTGAACTTTGTCCTTGGACAAATGCTGCCCTTTTGATCTCAAATGATTGATTGTTCTAAGGAGTGTCTACTTTTGTAGAGGTATTGCTCACCTGGTAGACCTGTCCATTGTTTGACTGAAAATTGAGCTATAGTGCTGAATTCAGTTCCAGGTCTGAAGGGTAATCCAGGGCCATACTATTAGGGATTCACCCAGTCTCTATCCAAATATGAAGCTCAATCTTTTTATGATTTTGTTTTTTGTTTCCACATTTTTATTCTGCTCTGTCCAGGACCTTCTGATGTGATCTATTTCAGTGTAGGCTGTAGTGTTAGACAGGCACCATCTAGTTCTTCTGGTCTCAGCGTCTTGGAAGCAAAGGTTTGCATGGTCCATTGGTCCATTGAACTAATTGTTTCCATGTGTCTTGTTTTCTTTACTCTTCTTTGTTCTGGAGGGGGAAAAAACAATAGTTGCACCTTAAATGGCTGCTCGCCAGCTTTAAAGATCATGGTCACTACTCACCAAAGTAGAACATAGAACATTGTCTTTGTGGACTATGCTGTGCCAGTTACCTTGACCCAAGAGTCTTTGGTCCTGAATCCCCAAGTCCATTGACTCACTCCCTCAGGATTTTTGGTTATGGCTAAGAAATTTGCATAACTCTGTGCTCTGCATGCTAGACTATATTCATGGATATATTTGTAGACTATATAAAACATATGTAGAAATTTCCTGTCAAACCTATGTACACACACACACACACACACATACACACACATATATATACATACATATATGTTGTTGTTATTATGTGCCTTCGAGTCGGACCCAACTCATGGCAACCCCATCTTGGATTTCCGAGGCAGTATCACTACGGATTGCCCCATCTTCCTTCTGAACATACATATACATATACATATACATATACATACATATATATATATATATATACATATATATACATATACGTGTATATATATATATATATATATATATATATATAACTAAACCAAACTTAATGCTGTGGAGTTGATCCTAACTCATAATGACCCCTCCTTTGGTTTCTGAGGTGTTATCACTATGGAAGTAAATTGCCCAGCCTTCCTTCTGTTGTTTTTAACTCTTGTACTTTTCCCAGGGTCTTCCTTTCCTTGATCATTTTGTGCTAACTTCCACCTTATTGTACATTGCCTCCCCCTTCACTCAACTTAATATATATTTATCCTCTAGTTAGTGGTTTACTCTCATTTCACCTCCCACCCCTGCTAACCATCAAAGAATTTCTGTGTGAAAACCTTTTATTGACTTTTTCAATAGTGGTCTCATACAATATTTGTTCTTTTGTGATTCACTGGGCATAATGTCCTCTAGGTTCATCCATGCTATAACATGTTTTTCAGATCCGTCATTGTTCTTTACCATTGCTTAATATTCCATTGTGTCTATCTACCGTAGATTATTTATCCATTTCTCCATTGATTGACATTTAGGTTGTTTGCATCTTTGTTTTTGCTATATGAATAGTGTCATGATAAACATGGGTATGGGTATACATTTATCTATTTGTGTCACAACTCTTAGCTTTCTAGGATATACACCTAGTCATGAAATTGCTGGATCATATGGAATTTCTATTTTCAGTTTTTTAAGGAAACAACTTACCATTTTCCACAGTGGTTGCACTATTTTACAGTCCCACCAGCAGTATGAGGGTTCTGGTCTTGCTACACCCTCACCAGCGTTTGTTGTTTTCTGTTTTATTGAGCTTTGCTATTTATGCTGGAGTGAGATGACATCTCATTGTTTCGATTTGCATTTCTAATGGATAATGACAAGAGCATTTATTCATGTGTTTGTTGGATGGCTGAATATCTTCTTTGGTGCAGTACCAGTTCATGTCCTCTGCCCATTTTTTAATTAGATGATTTATCTTTTTGTTGTTGAAGTGTTGAAGTTTTCTATTAATTTTAAAATTTAACTCCTTTTCTGATGTTTTGTTACCATTTTTCTTTTTTCTCCCTGTGTGTGGGTTCTCTTTTCACTCATTGGGTGAAATCTTTTGATGTTCATAAGAGGCAAATTTTTAGGTGGTCTCTGTCATCTAATTTGTCTTTTGGTGTTTGTGTGTCTTTAGTTAAGTTTGATAGTGTATTTGTGTCATGTATTACAGCCCCTACATTTGTTCTGTTTTTCCTTTGATGACCTTTATAGTTTTAGGTTTTACATTCAGGTCTTTGATCCAGCTTGAGTTTGTTTTTGTAAATGGTGTGAGATATGGGTCCTGTGCTATTTTTATGCAAATGGTTATCTAGTTTTCCAGAACCATTTGTTAAAGAGAGTATCTCTTCCCTATTTAATGAGTTTCACCTCTTGGTCAAAGATCAGCTGTCCACATTGTGTTAGGTACCGTTGAGTCACCGCTGACTCATAATGACCTATGTACAACAGAATAAAACACTGCTTGGTCCTGCAGTAGCCTCACAATCCTTGCTATACTGGAGCCCATCATTGCAGCCACTGTGTCAATCCATCTTATCAAAGGTCTCCCTCTTTATCACTGACCCTCTACTTTACCAGTCATAACATCCTTCTCCAGGGAATGGTCCCTTCTTACAACATGAGCAAAGTAAGTCAGATGAAATCTAGCCATTCTCACTTCCAAGGAGCATTCTGGCTGCACTTCTTCCAGGACAGATTTGTTTGTTCTTCTGGCAGTCAATGGCATTTTCAGTATTCTTCACCAACTCAATTCAAAAGTATCAATTCTTCTTTCTTCCTCAATCATTGTCCAGCTTTCATATGCATATGAGGCGATTTAAAAAAACCATGGCTTGTGTTAAGTATCCCTTAGTCTTTGAAATGACGTCTTTGCTCTTCAACACTTTAAAGAAGTCTTTTGCAGCAGATTTGTCCAGTGCAGTATAACATTGACATCAAATTTCTTGACTGCTACTTCCATGACTTTTGTTTGGGGATCCAAGTAATATGAGGGTGGATTTATTTCTTAGTTCCCTGTTTTGTTCCATTGGTCTATTTGTCTGTCACTTACCAGTACAAGGCTTTTTGTCTACAGTGGCTATATACTAGCTTTTGAGATCCAGAAGTGTGAGGCCTTCTACTTTGTTCTTCTTTAGTGTTGTTGTTGTTGTTATGTGCTGTTGAGTCGGACCCAACTCATAACAAGCCCTCCTTGGATTTCCAAGGCAAGTAGATTGCCCAACTTCCTTCCAAGGAGTGGTTGGTGGGTTTGAACTGCCAGCCTTCTGGTTAGCAGTCTAGTGCCTTAGGCACTACACTACCAGAGCTCCTTTAGTAGTGCTTTGCATATCCAAGGTCTCTTTCCTTGCCATATAGTATTGGTGATTAGTTTTTCCATCTCTTTAAAAATGATGATGGAATCTGGATTGGGATTGCATTGTGTCTCTTAATTTCTTTGGGTAAGATTAACTCACAATGTTAAGTCTTCCAATCTATGAACATGGTGTATTCTTCCATTTATGTAGGTCTCCTTTATTTTTTTGTGGTACTGTTTTGTAGTTTTCTTTGTATAGATATTATGTGTCTCTGGTTAGATTTATTCCTAATTATTTCATATTTCTAGTGGTAATTGTAAGTGATATTGTTTTCCTGATTTCCTTTTCTGAGTTCTCTTCATTAATGTAAAGGAACCTGACTGATTTTTATATGTTGATTTTTACCCTGCCACTTGGCTGAATCTTTCAATTAGTTCCAATAATTTTCTTGGTTTACCTTTGCTATTTTCAAAGTATATGAGCATATCATCTGTGTTCTGGTTACCTAGTGCCACTCTGACAAGATTATACCACAAATGGGATGGCTTGAACAAAAAGGAGTTTATTCCTACAAATTGGAGGCTTTAAGTCTGAGTTTGAAGTGTCAGGCTCTAGGGGCTGGGTGAAAGCTCAACTTTGGGCTTCAGCTCTGTCTCCTGCTCAAGGCCCACTAAAGCTAGAGGCTTTTCTTCACTCAGCTGCTGGCTGCTGAGACTGACAAACCCAAGGTTGACAAGTAAAAAGGCACAGTCTTGATGCTACCAAACCACATGGCAGGCCATTAATTCAAGCCTATTGAAAGTCCCAAGGTTGGCAGAGCATGGCAAGCTGCTGAACAATGACTTGGCCACATGCAGGGTTCAAGCATGCCATAAACTAGCGACTATTCCCCAAGGCTTCTCCTTATATACAGGAAGCAGACCACATCCCTAAATCAGCTACTCAGCTGCTCATAGTAGATTCCACCATGGAGTTGATTACCAATCTCATCATGGGGAATACTACATCCAGGTGCCCAGCCACTCCACCAGGCCCAGCCAAGTTGACACACAAACTTTACCACAATCTGCAAATAGAAATAGTTTTGCTTCTTCTTTGCCAATTTGGAAGTCTTTTATTTCACTTTCTTGTCTTATTGCTCTGGCAAGGACTTCCAATGTGATGTTGAACAGGAGTGGTGATAAAGAGTATCAGGTATCTGTAAGTAAAAGGATTGCTTTCAGTTTTTCTCCATTGAGAATAATGTTAGCTGTTAGTTTTGTACACATGCTCTTAATTATGTTGAGGAATATCTCTTCTATTCCTATTTTGTTAAGCATTTTCATCAGGAATGGGTGTTTGTAAAATGCCTTTTCTACATTATGTGATATGACAAGATGCTTTGCAGTATTTTGATTCTTTTAAATTTATTGTAGCTGCTTTATTGCTTAAAATATGGTCTATTCTGGAAAAATTTCTGTGTGTAATGGAAAAAAAAATGTATATTATGTTGTTGTTGGGTAAAGTATTCTGTATATGTCTATAAAATAAAGCTGCTTGATTGTATTGTTTAGCTCTTCTGTGTTTTTGTTAAGTTCCTTTTTAGTTCTGTCCTTCACTTGAAAAATGTTCTATTAAAGCCTCCTACTAGTATTGTGGAGTTGTCTATTTTTCTTACCAGTTTTGTGAAAGTTTGATTTATCTATTTTGTGTCTCTTTGATTTGGTGACTAGATACTTATTATGGTTATGTCCTCTTGTTTTTATTGACCCTTAAATCCTTCTTTTTCTCTTATGCTCATTTTTGCCTTAAAGTCTATTTTATCAGAACTTGATATTGCCACAGTATTAGCAGCAGTCAAGAAATAAGATGACATAGTGTACTGGGCATTTTCAGCAAAAGACCTCTTTAAAGTGCTGAAGAACAAAGATGTCTCTTTGAAGACTAAGGTGTGCTTAACCCAAGTCATGATATTTTCAATTGCCTCATATGCATGTGAAAACTGGATGGTGAATAAGGAAAACCTAAAGAAAGTTGATGCTTTGGAGTTGCAGTGTTGGTGAAGAATGCTGAAAATACCATGTACAAATCTGTCCTGGAAGAAGTGCAGCTAGAATGTTCCTTGGAAGTAAAAATGGCCAGACTTGGTCTCACCTACTTTGGTCATGTTGTCAGAAAGGTCCATTCCTCGGAGGAGGATATTATGGTTGGTAAAGTGGAGAGTCAGTGAAAAAGAGGTAGTCTCTCAAGAAGATGGATTGACACAGTGGCTGAAACAATAAGCTCAAGTATAGCAAGGATTGTGAGGCTGGTGCAGGACCAGGCAGTGTTTCATTCTGTTGTACGTAGGGTCACTGTGAGTCAGAGCTGACTTGATGGCACCTGACAACAATGACACCATTGCCACATCTGCTCTTTTTTGATTGTCATTTGCTTGTTTTTTTCTAACCTTAGATTTTTTTAATCTATTTTTGTCTTTGTGTCTAAGGTTTGTCTCTTGTAGATGGCATATTGATGGGTCCTTCTTTCTTGTCCATTCTGCAACTCTCTGTCTCTTGACTGATGCATTTAATCCATTTACGGTCAGTATAATTGTCTTCAAGTATAAATTTATTGCTGTTGTTTTATGTTTTTGGTGGTGTCACTGATTTCTTTGTTCCATATACTTTTCTGTGCTAAACTTTTTGGTTAGTGCATTTGTTGCTGTTGTTTTATTGTTTGCTAAAATTTTATGACTTTACTCTTTTTTATTTTCATGAGAATGTTTATCAGTTTTCTCTGAGGTTATTTTCTTCCCAAGTTTATAATAGTCCATTCTATCTTGAAATTGGCTTAAGTTCCCCTCTATTTGGAAGTTTTGTAACTACACTATTTATTCTTCCCCCCCCTTTTTTTTTGTTTTGTTTTGTAATTGTCTTCATTTAAAAATTGATGTCTCTAGTTCCCTTTTTCCAGTCTAATAGGTTTATTTTACTTTGGTTGCTTCTATATCATTGTTGGTTTCTGGGTCATGTTGTCATGTGTGTTAATCTCAGATTGTTGTTGGCTATTGTTGGTTCTCTTCCTGATAGATTTCCTTTAGCATGTTTTACAAGATCAGTCTGGTTTTTACAAATTCTCTTAATTTATTTTTATCTGGAAATGTCCTAATGTCATATATGAGGGACAGTTTTGCTGGATATATAATTCTTTGTTGACAATTATTTTTTCTTTCCAGGTTTTGTATATGCCATCCCATTGCCTTCTCACCTCCATGGTTTCTGCCAAGAAATCAGAGTTTAGTGTTATTGGTTTCCCTTTGCAAGTTACTCTTTGTTTTTCCCTGAGCTGCTTTCAGGATTCTTTCTTATCTTTGATTTTGTAAAGTTTGATTATGCTATTTTTTAGTGATTTT
>NW_006921685.1:8934977-8936696 GCF_000298275.1 Orycteropus afer afer | reverse complement strand
TTTTTTTTTTCTATGACTTTTCATTTATCTTTTTAGTTTATTCTTGTATTGTTTTCCTTAATTATTCTAGCTTTTTTCTGTTTGCCATGATTTTTTCCCTGTGATCCCTTGATGGTACCTAAATAATATTTCTTTGGAATTCCTTACCAAATAGTTCCAATGCAATTTTTTTCTCAGGGAAGTTTTCTGGCTCTTTATTTTGGTCCCTTGTTTACACTGCTTTATCTTGCTTCTTTTTGTGAACTGAGCTAGTCTTTTGTCTCTGGGAGATTGTGATATTGTACTTATATTTAATTGGTGATTGGGTTTTGGTGTGTTTCACTTAGGTTCTTTACCTTTCTTTTCTTTTTTGTGCTGAATATTGATATATCTGAGCAAGTGGGGCAGGTGTGCTACTATGTTCATTAGTTGAGTAGCACTTAGGCATACACCTGTCTCCTGGTGTATGCAATAGAGGATGAGAATGTTTTCATTCTTCTGAGTTTGCTGCTTATATAGAGCAGTTGAGGGCATATTGAGCTGGTGTTGGCTGCTGTTGTTAATTAGTTGGTACAGAAGCAGATGGTTACCTTGGCTCAGTAGGTGATACTGCAGGGGCTGTGAATGTGGTTAGGCAGTTTGGGCATGGTTGCTGACGCCTGCAAGGTAGGACTTAAAAGGAAAAAGATAACAAAAGCAAAAAGAAAAGAAAAAAAAGAATTCATAACAAAACAAAAAAAAAGGAACAGTACAACAAAAATAATAAAGAAGAGGGAAAGCAAAGAAAAAACAGTCATAAAAAGAAAGAAAAAGAAAAAAATAAAGCAAGGACAAAAAAAAAAGTAAGAAAAAAAAAAGTGGAGGAGGAGAGAGAGAAAAGAGCAAGAGAAGAAAATAGTAAAGAAAAACTTTAAAAAATATAAAAATAAAAACCAGGCATGGGCAAAAGAGAAAAAGAAGAAAAGAAAGAAAAAGTAACATTAAAAAAAAAAAAATCAAATACCACAGTAGAGAAACAGAAAAAGGAGAAAACTTCATAGACAGGGCCTTGGGTGGTGTGCCTGCTGAACAATCAGGAGGCGGGGGCAGGGCAGCCTGTTCTTGAAGAGGTTACAGCTGTTCCAGGTGGCAAGTGCAGGTAAGGTGGCTGTACTCTAAAATAGTTCCTGCTGGCCCAAAAGATGACTGAGAGCAGGTTGCTTGGTCATAGAAGGGGTTCTTGCGGGCCCAAAACGCAGCTATGAGCAGAATGCCTGGCTACAGAAGGAATTTGTGGCAGCCTAGAAGGTGGCTTAGGGCAGGGTACCTGATCTCAGAGGTAGTTCTCATTTACTGTTTGATGTCTCTGGTTCCCTGTTTAGTCTTGTAAGTGTATTTTACTTTGGATTCTTCTGTAACTGGGTTGGTTTCTGGCTTATGTCATCATGTGTGTTAATAAGCAGTTGTTGTGTGCTGTTGTTGGTTCTGTGTCTAAAGGACTCCCTTTATCATCTTTTGTAAAGTTGGTCTGCTTTTAACAAATTCCCTTAATTTCTGCTTATCTGGAAATCTCCTAATTTCAACCTCAGACTCGACAGACAATTTTTCTGGGTATATAATTCTTGGCTGGAAATTTTTTTCTTTCAGTGTTTTGTGTATATGTGTGTGTATATATATATATATATATATATATACATACATATATATATATATATATATATCATGCCATTGCCTTCTTGTCTGCATGGTTTCTGCTGAGAA
>NW_006921685.1:8914998-8934877 GCF_000298275.1 Orycteropus afer afer | reverse complement strand
ATATATATATATATATATATATATCATGCCATTGCCTTCTTGTCTGCATGGTTTCTGCTGAGAAGTCAGAGCTTAGTTTTACTGGTTTTGCTTTGTAGATAACTTTTCGTTTTTCCTGTGCTGCTCTCAGGATTCTTTCTTTGGCTTTGGTTTTGGTGAGTTTGATGATGATATGTGTTGGTGATTTTCTTCTGAGGTCTATCCTGTTGGGGGTTCTTTGAACATCTTGAATGGATATATTTTTTTGTCTTTCATCATATTAGGGAATTTTTCTTGCAACAAATCTTTGACAATTTTCTCTGTCTCTTCCTATTCTGGAATTCTGATTACCTCTTGATGGTATCCCATATGAATCTTAGGCTTTCTTCATTTTGTATTATCTTTTGTCTGATTGATCCATTAACAAAGTAGTATTGAGGTATTTGTGTTCAATCTCATTAATTCTGTCTTCCATTGATTCAATTCTACTCCTTTCCCCATTCAATGTGTTATCTATTTCTGAAATCTTAGTATTAATCTTCTGGATTTCTATTGTTTTTGTTCATTTCTAATTTTTCACTTATTTTGTCAGTTTGTCCTTACATTGTTTTCCTAAATTGTTCTAGAGTTTTGTTTGTGTTTTTCTTAATTTTGTCAGTGTTTTCCTTGATCTCTCTCTCAATCCATTGAAGTTACCCCAAATATAATTCTTTAGAATTCCTTATCAGGGCTTTACAATGCTGCTCCTTCCAGGAATGTTTTCTGCTTTTGTATCCTGGTCCCTTGTTTCTACTACTTCATCCTGCAATTTTTTGTGCTGATTGTGATGGTCTTTTGTCTCCAAAACATGTGGCGGTGGTGTATTTTTGTTTTATTTGTGGTTTTATGTTGTGATCTGTGCAAGATTTTTGTTTTCTCCTTTATTATTTATTTATTTTTAATGTATTTGTGTGAGCAGGGAACTGTGCTCCTCTATTCACTAATAGTTAGCACTTAGGCACTCAGCCCCTGTCTCCTGGTGGAGTGATAGAGAATGAGACTGTGTGCATTGATCTCCGTTAGTTGTTTGTAAAGGGCAGTTGAGGGTGAGTTGAGCTGGTATTGGCCACCATCTGTTGTTGGTCAGTTGGTGCAAAAGCAAGTTGTTGTCCTCACTCAGTGGGGCTGCAGGAGGTGCAGGTATGTTTGAGTTGTGTCAGAACAGTTGCTGTCTCCCACTCAGTTAGACCAACAAAAAATAAATAAATAAATAAATAAATAACTACCAAAAAAAGAAGAGAACAAAAACCTCAAACTATATTAACAAACAGAAACAATCACAAAATAAAACAAAACAAGAAACCAAAATGCAATAAATAAGAAAAAAAATTTCAAAATACATTTTAAAAAGCTGAAAGATAATGAGAAAAAGAGAAGAAGAAGAAGAAGAAGAAGAAGAAGAAGAAGAAGAAAACTACAATATTTGGGGAGGGAGGAATGAGAGAAAAGAGCAAGAGCAAAAGAATGGTAAAGAAAAAATGGGAAAACTGCAAAAGGAAAAACAAGGGATAGGAAGAACCAGGAAACAGAAAAAAGAAGAGAACCAGGAAAAGGAAGAAGAAGAAAAAGACGACGAGGAAGATAAAAAGAGTAATTTTAAAACAAAACTTAAAATTTAAAAATAAAACTGTGGGGGACAGAGCATGGCACCCAGGCTCTGCCAGGGTGTAGACCAGGATGAAACCCCTACAGGTCAAGAAACTGAATAGAGGCCTGGGGCACAGGAATAACAAGGGGTATATTGCACCTCTGCAGTTGTGAGCCTCCAGTGCGGTTTCCTGTGCTGCCTTTGGTAGGCAGAGCCCTCTCCCAGGTTGCCGTCCAAGCAAGAGTGCCACTCCCACACACTCAAAACAGCTGTACCAGCCACTTACAAACATCCAAATTGGCTGCACCCTCAGTACAGCCACCAAGAGTCCACATCTTCACCTGCCCCCTTCCTGGCTGTTCTCTCTTCTGAGTGACAGGTACCAATGCCGTCCCTGCCCATGCAGTGCTTGGTGAGCAGAGCCAGTTCTTGGGTTGCTATTGGGAAATATTCAAAATGGCTATGCCTTCATGAGAGCCTCTGGTTTGTTTCTTGTGTCTCATTCAGGTTCTTCTACTAGTTGGTATTTAATCCACTTCTTTATCCTTCCGGTCAAAGCTCAGGGTTCCAGGTCATCTTCCGTATGGATTTCAGTTGGTTTCTTATTGATTTGTTGCAGAGGGTCTGTGTAGCTTGTCTGCCTATTCGACCATCTTGCTGGAACTTCTCCACCCCATTTCTAGACTAGAGGTTTCTGTGGCCTTGACTGATAGACTAAAATACATTTACATTTTTTCTTAAGAAAAAAACATTTCTAACAGCTTTGCCTTTCCTTTTAAATTATTGCATTGCATAGGGAAGAAAGCTTCAGTTAGAGTTGGTGCATGTATTTAACATCTGATAACTTCCTCTTAGACAAGATGAGTATACTTTGGTTTCATGGCTGTGGCAACTGCCAAAGGTGGAAACTGGTATGAGACCAGGAGGGAATTAGGAATTTTTATTGTGCAAAGTCAGGGGTTAGGACATGGAGGGAAGAATTTCTTTAGATTTTTGGTCTTTCAAAATCAGGGATCAATATGGAAGATTTTTACTGATATGTTGCTGAATAATATTCTTATGGTTATGATAGGTAATTTTTTTAGGTATACTCAAGTGAGGTTCATAGAGTCATACGTATTATCTTCAGAAACCAAATAAATGGGGGGGGGGAATGGTGTGCAAAGAGAGCCTTTTAAAGAGTCTTCTTCACTGTGTATAATATCAACTCTTAAAAATTTCAGTGGAATTAGCATGAATAGGGCAAATGTACTACCCATAGAACTTAAAATATGCTGATGTTTTTGCTCTGGAACATCGAGTAAGTTCTGCAGTGGTTATGGGAGTGGCAGGGACTTTTGTATAATTAAGACCTTGCTGAAGGATGGCTTATGAGGATTAATATCTAATACAAAACGTGTACTACAGACTGTGAAAGTTGGAAAGGATCTGGCTGGTGATAGTCCTGCCTTATGAAATTAAAGGAGAAAGGTGAAATCTGAATGGCATAGTCATAATAATCCACAAGATGGGGTTACTTTACACTAGTAAACCATCTCTAAAAAGGACACTTGAGTGAACAATAAATACTGCTTTTAGCAAGATAAAACCCAAAAGAAGAGCACTAGGCCTATTGCATTTAAAGAGGTAGCTAGAAAACCACACACTTCTTTGGTAACTCATCCATCATTCCAGATTTTATCTTTTCATTTCACCAAGCCTGTAAATTGAAAATTTACCCTGTAAGATCAAATAGGCTCTTTTCTTTTTCTATTTGTAAGGGATACAATTGGCTCTTGGAAAAACTCTAGTAATTTCTTGTTATGAAAGTACAACACATTTCAAAGGATTGCATTTAAAAAGTAAAATTTTTCAATTATAGTTATCTCTGATCCCTAGCACTTAGCATAATGTCTGGTGCGTAGTATGTTTGTAGATAAAGGAAGATGGTTTATGGGGATAAGTACAACAGAAAGAGTGCCCTACTGAGCTAGGAAATAATACGCTAATTTGCCTTCATACTGAGTTCTTACTGTTACTTAGGTCTAGATTATGCTTCTACCCTTCTCCTCATGCTGTAATATATCTTTAAAAAACAAAACAAAAAAGTCCTTTCCCCATATTTCTTGTAATCTTTTAAAGATTTGAGTTGGAAGCACACTTTAAATGTATAGTTTATGTGGGATTTTTTTTTTTTTTTTTCTGTAGTTGGTTATAAAGTAACTGAAACAAGTAGATGGTGATTGGATGCTTTTATAGGTATTTATTTTGGAATTTTATATTGAATCATGGTTTGTAGCTTTTGCTCTATACTTCCACAAAACAAGATTTTAAGGGAATTTGACAAATAATTCCTCTCTCTGTCTTTTTTTTGTTCTTTTACAAAGGGTAGGGAAATTCAACTGCACTCTTTCTAAACAGACAGCTAATGTAAAAAATGTAAGTTGATTACTAATATAAACTTAGTCTTTTTAGTTTGAGTAATAAAGAACTTTTCTAGCTCTGATAATGTGAATAGAAATTTAGGAACTTATACATAAGATGCATAAAATTTGAAAATTCACTTGAGTTTGAACTGCTAGCCTTCTGGTTAGCAGTCAAATGCCTTAGATACTATGCCACCAGAGAGCCTGGTGTATATGTAAAGGGCAAAAATATGAAACTGAGTATGTGGGACAGTGAAAGATTATGTTAATAAGAGAATGGAAGGAATTTTTGTCACTGGCCAGTATAAGATTGCTGTTGTTATTAGTTGCTGTCAAGTCAGTCCCAACTCATGGCAACCCCATGTATACAAACTAGAACTGCTCCATAGGTTTTCAAGGTTTTAGAAGCAGATTGCCAGGCCTTATTTGGGAGGTACCACTGGATGGGTTTGAATAGGACTTATGCATTGTATCACCCAGTAATTCCTTAATATAAGGTTGGGTATGCATATTAATTCTGGAACCAAAGATGATGGTTGCAGAATAATAGAACTGATTGTGCATGTTGTACTGAGAAGAGATTACAGAGATAATAGTAGTATCTACTATCATTTTGTTGGTTGGTCCTGTGACTTTCCTTCACTTTGGTCTAGTGAGTTGTTCTTGGCTCTAAGCCTCCTCTTAAGAAGATCATTGATTCTTAGAATGGAGTGAGATTACATTCTACAAATTCCTGTTTTCCACCTCAAGGGAGAAGAAAACCCATGTTAGCTTTTAATCTTCTGTTATTATCTTCTACCTGTTTTTCCCCCTGAACATTGAGCCAATATAATGTTATTAATCATATACTCACAATGAGTCATGTTTTCTCTGAAAAACATATAATAACGTAAGAGTTGATGTATACATATCTTTCATAAAGAAGATAAAGCCAACCTTTGTTATGTAGTAGTAGGCATATAAATTTTACTCTATTCTCTTTTTGTAGCTTTGGGAAAATTTCAACCTCTGAGTATCTCTCAGTGATCATCCCTAAAATAAGCTCCTAAATACAGATGAGGATGGGCATAAAAGCCAGTTGCCATCAAGTTAATTCTTACTCATGGTAACCTCATGTGTGTCAGAGCAGAACTGTGTTCCGTAATGTTTTCAGTGCTTGCTTTTTTGGAAGTAGATAGCCAGGTCTTTCTTCCATGGTGGTGCCTCTGAGTGAACTGGAACCTCCGACTCTTTGGTTAGCAGCCAGGCTCTTGTGCCATTTGCACCACCCGGGGTTTCCGAGAGTGGAAATGATTTTTATTAAATCTAATCAATAGACAATCAGTAGTTTATTAAACATGTTATTTGCAAGGCTCTTTTCTCCTCTCCTACTTTTTTTAAAAAATTAAGGATACTAGGTGAGGGAGGAAGTGATGGAAAAGAGGATTACAAGCCATGAGAGAGTGAGGTGAAGTATTCTGTTCAAGTTAGTATACTAGTTTTTTTTAAGTAGTACAAAACCAAAACCAAACTCACTGCCGTCGCGTCGGATCTGACTCATAGTGACCCCTCCTTGGCTTTCCGAGGCAGTATCTCTACAGAAGTAGATTTCCCAACCTTTTTTCCGAGGAGGGGCTGGTGGGTTTGAACTGCCAGCCTTCTGGTTAGCAGTCAAGTGCCTTAGGCACTAAGCCACTAGAGCTCCTTCCAAGTAGTACATTAGCTACCAAATGCTGAGATTCTTCCATTGAATTAAGTACTCGACATTTTGTGTTCTTAAACTCTTCCCTCCATCTGGTAATAGGATCTGTCTTGGAGAAGCAGCACTTTTTTCCTCTATACTTTGACTGCTACCCAGAAGGCTGGTGGTTCAAACCCACTACCACTCCTCGGAAGGAAGTTTGGGCAATCTACTTCCGTAGAGATACCACCTCAGAAACCCAAGGAGGGGTTGCTATGAGTCGATCCAACTCATGGCAGTGTGTTACCTTGTTATACTTAACTTCCTAGTATCAGAAATCTCTGAATATTTTGAATCTGAAACTCTTAGTAGCCTTTGATCCTCTTGGAGAAGTCTAAAAACTACAATGTATCCCAAGCTCTGAATTTATTATTGCTTGGAGGGCTCTTTGGAGACTTATTGGAGAGCTAGATAGTTTTCTTTGTAGAATGGACACAGGCCTTGTGATTCAAACTTTTACTTGCTAAGGAAGCAAGGTAGGTCTCTCCGTTCTGAACTTAGCAGAGAATATAAGTAAAGTATGAATATCAAAATATGGTAGTTTAACAAGCATAGTCCCAATACTTACCATGAAGATAAAGATAGATATTAGATTTTGAAGTAAATTATACTTGAATAAAACCTAGCTCTTCCATCTAGAAGCTTTGTCACATTCGAAAAGTGAATTAATTTCTTGGGGTTATAGGAGTAATACTTAACATGGAGTTTGTGTGTATGTTTTCTTTGGTTTGGCTTAACTAAGATAACATTGTAAATCTCCCACTGTATGTAGTGCTTACTGAAGGAACATTACTCTTAGTTCTTTTAGGAAGTTTACCAGTTGCTGTTGAGTCCATTCTGACTGATGGTGACCCAAGAGTGTCAGAGTGGAACTGTGCTCTGCAGGGTTGTCAGTGGCTGATTTTTCGGAAGGAGGTCACTGGGCCTTTATTCTGAGGCAGCTCTGGGTGAACTGGAGCCTCCAGCCTTTTTATTAGCAGCTCAGCACAGTAAGGTAAACTGTTCGCACCACCCAAGGACTTCTATTGAGAAGCTAGAAGGCATTAGAAAGTGGTAAGTATGGTCAGGATTAGCAAATATATCTCAGGAGAAAAAAGAGAAGAAATTAGGGATGGGAAATAAAGGTAAATAATAGAAAGTTGAGAACCAGTAGAAAGAAATTCTTTTAATGATTTTATTGTAAACATTTTCCCAGTGATCTTAAAAAAAATCCAGTAATTTCTCAAGCCAGCATTATTCCAATCAATCAATAATTAAAGCTTGAAGGTATTAACTGGGCTACCAACATTTTGTATTAGAATAGATATGTTTGTTATCTCTTTTTCCATGAACTACTCGGATTTTTATTTATTTATTTTTTTAATCAGGTCTGAAATGACTATATATTTGACAATCGGACTCTAGTCTAAGCTATAAATGAAAGACTTTAGCTTAAGTCCTCTGTGAATGAATCACTATGATTAGAATTTTTATAGAGGTCCAATAAGTAGAATAACAGAGTTGAAAACAAAATGTACAAAAGCAGTGTACTTGGAATTTGTGGAGAAATTTTAGAAGAATGTATTTATTTAAGCTATAACTCTTATTCCTCTATTTTAGTGTTTGTTGTCATGAAAATAATCACAAGCCCAAATGCCTGAGGCTGAATGAAAACCTGGTGGCAAAAGAAATAAGAAGTATAACATGGTAGAATTCTCTTTTTAACCCTTGTCATCTAGCTTATATTTTACACAGTATTTTCAAGTTCTGAGCATACCTATCCTGTGCAGATGCTCAGTTCTTCATTTTTGTAGTGTAGGGAATAGAGAAAAGAAGGAGGAACCATTGTAAGTGAGTGTTATTTGGAATCCAGCATTTTGCAAGCTGAAGAGAAGTTTTGGGGCTTTATGCTTTTGTACCATTTTTGATATTTGCTGTTTCAGTTGAGTGTCTCTCAAGTACCTACCTCTAACTTAGGCTGTAATTATAATTGGTATCTCTGGGTGGAGCAAAAGGTTGAGCATTCAGATACTGACTGAAAGGTTGGCAGTTTGAGTCTACCCAGTGGTGCCTAGGAAGGAAGTCCTGGCAATCTGCTTACAAAAAATCAGCCATTGATAACCCTATGAAAGCACAGGTCTCTACTGGGACATACATGAGGTCGCCCTGAGACTGTAGAACAATTCATGGCAACTGTTCTTTTGGTAATCATAATCTAGCACCAGTCTTCATCCCCACTGCCTCTTCCAGAGAAAGGGGATGTATTTACACACTTCCTGCCATGCTGTCTATATTCATCATGCAGGCAATTCCTACTTTTTCCTACATGAAAAGTGTGGGACAGCAGATTTTCTGTGGGAAAGCTGGCCATCTACTCCATTTCTGCTAAGGTGAATATAGAATTCAAGGGAACTGAATATTCCTGGCTTCATTTCTGTCCTGATGAAGGAATGTAGGCAAACGCAGTGAGTCAAATGCAACTCCATATGTGTGGTTCTGAGGTTTAGCCTCTCTCATCTGTGTTTTGGTCTTCTGTGGTTCTACTTTTATCCTGCTGCACTCAGGGACTATTCAGGTAAGACACAGAGAATTATACTCCTATATTTTGAAGAGTAAAATATAGGCATTTGTTTTATGAATAATTTTGGAAATGTGTACTTAAAAGTTATGTAATTTTTTTAGAGCTGTTTAATGTTTATAGAAAAACTGTGTAGAAATTACAGTGAATTCCCTTATGTCACCGTCCCCACTGCACACTGTTTTTTCTGTTAATAACATTTTGCATTCCTGTGGGACAGGAATTGATGAACCAGTATTGTATGTTATTATTAACTAAAGCCCATAGTTTACATTAGGATTCACAGTTTGTATTGTATAGTCTTATGGATTCTGGAAAATGCATAATCATATATCTACCATTCTAATACCATACAGAATAGTTTCATTGCCCTAAAAATGCCCTGTGTTCCACCTGTTCCTTCTTCCCCTCTTCCTCTAACTCCCTGGCAACCACTGATGTTTTTACTGTTTCTATAGATTTAGCTTTTTTCAGAATGTCATATATTTGGAATCATATAGTATGTAGCCTTCAAGACTGACGTATTTCACTGTGATATGCATTTAAGATTCCTCCATGTCTTTTCATGACTTGATAGCTTGTTTCTTTTTAATCACTGAATAATATATTCTACTGAATGAATTTATCACCATTTCTTTATCTATTCCCCTACTGAAGGACATTTTGGTTGCTTCTAACTATTGGCAGTTATGAGTAAGCTGCTATAAACATTTATATGCAGATTTTTTATGCAAATACACATTTTCATTTCATTTAGGTAAGTACCTGGGGAGTGTGATTGCTGGATTAGATGATAGGCCTATGTTAAACTTTGTAAGAAACTGCCAGACTGTCATTCAAAGTGGCAAATAAATATGTATTTATTTAACAAAGAGGCTTATCAAAGGAGAAAACAGATTGCAAATTGGGAAACAAGGTTGAAAGGCTCTCAACTCAGTGCTTTACAAGTCAGAGGCCATGTGGAGCTTAAATATTAAAATATCAGGAAGTAACAGTAAAAAAATACTCTGATTGGCTAGCTAAAGTAAGTTCTTCTGATTGACAGATTTTGGTAAAGCATTAAGGACATGCCCAGCAATTCTCTAGTCCTTTTTGTAAGAGGAAACACGTAGGCAAGATCGTTGTGTAAGTACCTCTTTGCCTACTAGTTCATTTACTATCAACCACATTCTTCCTAAGGGCAAGCTGCCCTTTCCCTGAGTATGCTTGGATTTGTCTAAGCGTACCCACATTGTTTGTTTAATGGTCAGCAAGCACTAGGATAATAACTTAAAGAACTTAAAAGGGAGTCTGAACTTACGTCAAGACTCAAAATGGAGATAAGGCTCCAGGTGTCGATTGCAGCCTTCCACAAACCAAGTGCTTTAGAATTTAGGCTCTCATACATTCCCTCCTCTTGATCATAGATTGTATATAGAATCCTTTGATCACACTTAGGTTGGTATGCTTTCTTCTGCATGGACTGGTTGATAGAACCTTTAGATAGCTGATTGTTTTAGAGCAAGGTTTTAAGACTGCAGACACTATCTCTTTTGACAGCTGAGCACCATCTAATTTCTTTTTTACCATACTTTCTTGTACTGTGCAGTGATCATTGCCTGAGGGTATGTATGGACAGGGCCATATTAAAAAAAAACTTTGGCCTGTGGTTAGGCTACATACATTAAAGTGGGGAGCTCAGATCCATCTGTAGAAAATATCTTGTCTATTACTTGATTTGCTTCATGGGCAGTATATTAGAACAACTCCAGTAAAATAGCAGGGTTAGTAACAAAATAGCAACTAAAAAGTTAAACTGACAATAAATATTTAACTTATTTATTCGGAAACCCAAGGAGAGGTCGCTGTGAGTTGGATCCAACGTGACAGCAGTGACTGTGGTCGGTGAACATATCAGCCACTATACAACAGTTCTGGAAATCTCTATTCAGTCTAGTGATATTAATGTTCAAAATATTACAGGTCTTTTCGTAAGTCTGATATAGTCCATTTTTGTTGTTGAAATATTTTGGTCAAGTATTCTCAGCAAGTCAGCTAAGTAAAATCCTAGCACAGATGATAAACTTTAATATGGCCATGATTAACTTATAATAATCATACTTCTTAAAAATGAAAGACCTGTTGGGAATTAATTACAGAACTAATTCAAAGTCAAATAATGTCCATTTGAAAAGTTTAGACAAAAATATTTTTAAATATGATAACCTATTTTCAAAGAGCTTTAGATACCACACATAATAATATTGAGACATAATGCCATATAGTCATGATATACTGTGAATATACCAAGATTATCAATCCTCTAAACATCTGAATAGTAGTAAAACAAACAAACAAAACACCTCCAGAGGTAAACAATGCAAATTCTCCAGTTAAACCATGGGCTTTGAAGAAAAGAAAGTTATGATCAAGTTAGTAATTAAAAAATAATACAAGTATGATATAGTATGTGTTTGTTGTTTAATATCAGGCAAAAATATAAGAGGAAATATATATAAATTTTTAGCAAATTTTATAAAACTGGAACAAACTTTCCAAAGTTTTGTAGCTTAAACTTTCAAAGCTGCCAGCTGTTTATTATAGGCCACTGAGAAACAAGGTTTGTTTAACCAAAGATCTTAAAGATAAAATAAACACAAAAAACAGCATTTTTCAAAGCCATGTGGCTTGAAGAATTTATTCTAATAAGACCCTGAACCCTGGCCTTCCAGAAAGTTATGAAAAGAATAAATCAATTCTTTAATTTAGTAATCAAAGAAAAATGTTATTAACAGTTATTTATTTGTTATTAATAGTTATTTGTCATTAAAACTTTTAGAAATTCTCATAAATTATCAAATTTTAACCAAACAGATAAAAATGTTGACCATACAAATAATTCCCTTTTAATGAACCTTTTACATGTTGTCTTTGTTGCATATCTCTTATAGCACATCCCTTTAAATGGCAAAGATGAATACTTATCTGCAGACTCAAATAAATATGAAATATTTATATCTTTTTTTCTATGGCATAAAGAACAGAAGTTTATAAACATATTATGACACATACTTATTAACTCAAGTTATTATCAGTAAGTTAATTAAAAGATCTTGGAAATTATTTTAAGCCTTTATACCATAAGACATAGGTGCTCTGGTAGTATAGTGCCTAAAGCATTTGACTGCTAACCAGAAGGATGGCGGTTCAAACCCACCAGCCACTCCTCAGAAGGAAGATTGAGCAATCTACTTCTGTAGTGATACTGCCTCGGAAACCCAAGGAAGGGTCGCTATGAAGGTTGACAAATAAAATGTCACAGTCCCAATGTTACCAAACAACATGCATGGCAGGCTGTTCATTCAAGTCCATTGAAAGTCCCAAGATTGGCAGAGCATGGCAACCTGCTGAACAACAGCTTGGCCGTATGCAGGATTCAACTATGCCATAAGCTAGAGACCATTCCCCAAGACTTCTCCTTATATACTGGAAGCAGACCACATCCCTAAAGGAGCTATTCAGGTGCTCACCGTAGATTCCACCATGGAATTGATTACCAGTCTCGTCATGGGGAATACTACATCCAGCTGCCCAGGCACTCAACCAGGCCGGGCCAAGGTGGCACAAACTTAACTACCACAATTCCACCCCTTGTCAACTTGGCACCTGTACAGATCTTCAGTGGGTGGCATCTGTACAGATCTCCTTCACTGGGTGGGTCTAATACCCTAGTTCCTGAGTTGCAACCTCACCCTCTTGGCCTGGCAGGCCCCGTTCCTCTCCCTTTTGGGCATGACAGCCCCGCCCCCTCACTCTTGGGCAGTGGCTGTGGCTCCATCCCACTGGCTCACATGAACGAGCAGCCCCACACTCCAGAACCAAATTGGTGAAGGTCTGGCTCTTTGAAACCTAGGGATGTGGTAGTTCCAACCCCAAAGGCCATGGTCCTACTCTTGAAGCTGAGGCAATCTGCTTCCTGTTTTCTTGGTTTCAACGCTTCTGTGATTAATGCCAAAGACAACCCACTCTGCCAGAAATCTTGCTGCCACAAAAGCAATCAGCTTTCTTGCTCTGTGGGCTGGCCAACCTGCTACTCCATTTCATGCCAGTCTTTTCTACCAATTAATGCCTGAAGGCAACCCATTGTGCCAGGAAGCCACCTGTGTAATGGCAATCCATTGCCATTGCCAAGACAATCCAGCTTTGTCTTCTGCTGGCTGGTAAGGCTGTTGCTGTCTCTTGTTGGTTCTCTTGGCTCTGCTCCTGCCATCTCTCATGCTGGTCTCTCGACACCAGTGAGTTACCCCCTCCCCCACCATAAGACATAATTACTGTTGAAATAAGATTTGTTTAAATAGTCTAAATTTTCATTCAAACTTTAGCCTTTTAGGATTTTTGTCAACTGGTTTTAGAAATCACAGAGTCTCTTCTCAACTGACATATTTAATGATAAGACTATAAATTTGTGTCTCTGGCTAGGTGTGGAAGCATTGCCCCAGACTATTTCTGGTGTTTCTCAGTGTGATTATTATTCCTTGGCTTCTTCGAATTTCTCTTACAATAGTGAGAACTTGTTTACAGTTATTTTATGATGGAAATCTATGTAATTTCTGATAACTATAGTAACACAGATTTTTTTTTTTATTTACTTAAAAGATCTTTATCTAGTGGGAAGGGGTCCTTTAAAAGATTCCGTGGAGCTATCTGACCTCTGAGGCTAGGGGCCAAAGAGGCTTGATCCTGTTACAGCCTCACTATGTTTGGCTTATGGTTAAAGACAGAAATTACTATATTTTTATGCAAATAAAACTCACTTTGGATGTTTGCTTGCCAACTGCTCCCTCCCACCAGGAGGTATTAGTATAGGTGCTGTTATGCTGTGTTTTTACATGTTATTGTAAAAAAAAAAAAAAGAAAAACATACTAGCAGAGTACATTTACAAATTAGAAGATGTTTGTTATTTGTGTAAGAGTATGGTAGTCATTCAATTCATGTATGTCCTGGGAATTTCCTAGGGGGTTTGAAATTTCACTTTGAATGTGTTTGGAGAACCAAAAAATCTGTCAGGGAGTTCCATTACCAGCATGAGTTTTATTAAGAATAAGGGGAAAAACACAAAATCAAGAGAGAAGGAGGGAGGGAGGGAGGGAGAAAGGAAGGGAAAGGGGAGAGAGAGAGAGTGAGTGAGAGTGAGTTTACAAAGTGATAGATAAAAGGTAGACACAGGCTTACACAACTTTTCAGAAGCTTCTTCTGATCTAGTGGGCTGCTAGGTTGGAAGTGATCCGAGAATGTCTGCAGAAACCTACCCATCATTTGGGAATATATATACCTGAGTCTTGGCGATTCAGGATAGTGTCTTCATGACCAGGACTGGCAGGCTATGTGACTGGTTTCCAGTCTGAGTGGCACCAGGGCCACTCAGGAGGGGGGTCCTGGGCAGTTCTTTTGGAAACACCTGTATTTGCTTTGATAAAGCACTGCTGGTCTAGGACTTTAATTGCCCAGGGCTAGCTAAAGAACAGGTTAATCTCTGGTAGGGAGGAGATGATTGAAACGTGATAGGGAGGGAGAGGGGAATGGCTAGCAGTTTCTTACAAGCACAGCTAATTTAGCTGGGGTTTGAGACCATTTTTTTGGGTGTTGGAGTCACTGACCCCACACTGTACACATGTTCAAGTTGGCCCAGTGTTTTGAAAGAAAAAGGACAATCAAATTATTTCCTTTCTATTATGTTCTCTGTAAGCAGTTTTCTCTTCTAGTTATCACAACCTTTCATCTACCCAGTAAATACCAAAGCTCTTTAGTAATTTTTTAAATGAACCCAAGGACTAATGGCTTGGCCATTTGTTTTCCCTTTAGGTTTGTCTATGCCTCCACTTTCTGTATCGTGAAACTCAGAATTTTGCTTTGAGACAAAATTACCCTTCTCTTTTTAATAAAATGTAATCCATATAATACCTAGTTTAAGGTACTTAGAAAGGTTTTGCTTTTAAGATTGACATAATATAGAACACAAAAGCCTTTGTCAAGACAACTTCTCTTTCATTAATTCCTGGAAATATCTGGACTATTAAATTTATGTAAGTACTTACTTATCATTAAGCCAGTTTTAATTTAATGAGACCATTTGGAGGTAGGAAATTATTACATTTTCAAAACCCTTGCATGCTTTATTAGATTCTTTAGAGAAGCAATTTAGGATAATTTTGTAATCTTTTTGAGGCCTTGTAATACCAATCAAGGTAAATGATCCATCCCTTTTCAGTGTTGTTTTCAAATGAATGAATTTATATTAAAGTTTCTCAGAGTAGCTACTAAAAGCCTAATTCATAAGACAGGTTCAAGAAGCAATTTTTCTTGGATCTGATGCTTAAAGCAAACCCATGATGATGCTCAGAGGGGAAAAACAGAAGCCCAGACACTCTCTCCAAATCAAAAGTGACGTACTCAAGACAGGATCTCATTCACATTTCTAGGTGATGCACCACAGATTTCATCCCTGTGAGTGCCATCTTGGGTGTGAATGACACACTCACTAGGTCTCTGGAGCCAGCTCAAACAGCAGGCTTATCAGCTCTCTGTCTGTGTTCTTCCTTAGGATTTTCCATCATATGATGATCCACTGCAGCATAATACGCTTAAAACAGCACAACACAAAACAAAGCAATACACATACAAGTAGGTACAGAATTCCAAGCTGTTGCAATCAGGTTGAAGCATCTTAAAATTAGTGAAGATCTCTCTTATATTCAATCCTAGAACCTATGGCCCCAAACCTGGGACAAGCAGGCCCTACAATTTTTGTAGTCTAGTATTCCATGGCGCAGGGGATTTTATAAGGTTCTCCATTAACATTTATGCTAGTTTCTCTCTGTGAATTTAGTTGTACAAAGGAGGAGGGAAAGACTCTTATTAGATCTACTTTTAGTAACCAGTGTGATTGTGTGACATTCTTTAATTCCCTCCTTTTCATGGAGGGCCAAAGAATTTGGATTACCTATGAAATCATTCTAGGGACTGGGAGAGCAGAAGAAGCACCCATTTAATAACTGAGTCAGCTAAATTATTGCCTTTAGTTTTCTCTGTTTGAGAGGTCTCTTTAGGTTGGTGGACTGAGATTTTAATAACAGCAGTCACAGGGAGAAGCAGTAAAGCCTTCAAGTAGTCAGTCCCTAGAAAATAGTTTTTAATGTGGGTCCTGGATGAGGTAAAAAATCTTTGAAGTTTTTTGGTATCCCAAAAGATATACCTTGAGTCCGTAAAAAGTTTACTGACCATTCTGAAGCTAGTCTGCATGCACCAGCAAGTACAATCATTTCATCTTGTTAGGCTGAAATAACTTAAGGGGATTGCCACTCTGACAAACAGTGGTGGAGTACTCACAGTGTATCCTCCCTGGTAATGACAACTAGTAGGAATAAGTTTAAATATGAGTTTCATGGTATACCAGTCGCTTGGACTAATTATTTCCATGAATCTCTGGTTTTCTTCATTCTTCTTTGCCCTGGATGAGGAGAGACCTATCGTTGCATCTAGATGGCTGCTTGCAAGCTTTCAAGATCCCAGTCACTACTCACCAAAGTAGGAGGTGGAACAATGTTTTGTGTAGTACGTTATGCCAATTGAGCATGATGTCCCCTGCAACTGTGGTCCTGAGCCCACAGGTTCAACTACTCGGTCCCTCTGGGTAGCTGGCTGTGACCAAGAAGTGATTACAACATTGTCCCTTGTAAGCTCTACTGTACACCTGGGAATTCTTACAGAACATACAAATACACTCGTAGAACCATTGTCTGCCACCCTTATATATGGTCTTTGGTACACTCCCCACTTCATAGACATACCTAACAGTTCAGCCTGTATAGTTTCTTTTTTGTAGGTTTCATTTCTCCTATGGGGCATGAAATTTTGGCCTTAGCAAAAACAAAGGATGCAATGGAACTAAGACTATTTGAATATCAGAGTATTTACAGAAACACTATTGTTCCATGTATTTGCCATTTATATCGTCAAGCCTTACCTCATTATTCCTAGACCAGAATTCAAGATGTGAAATGTATATCCCAGGCAGTGCTGACTTCCAGAACCTAGTGCCCAAGATCACCAGCCTCCGGTTACAAGCTGCCCTCTACCCAACAGCACCTGCACCAGCTGTGGCACGTGCAGCAACTCAGGCTGGACCAGTGCTTCCAGCTGCAGCTCTTGGAGCAGGAAGACAGGTAGGATGGTCATCTTAGATTATAGATCTAGAAGGAATCTTAGGTGGAAAAGCCTGCCTCACATGACACAGCCCAGCTTTCATCCTGATCACAGTTGTTAAGACCTCACAGTGCCCGTCTTCAAAAAGTACTGAAGCTGCTACACCATCTGTTTTCTGATCCCAGAAGGCCCACAATCATCGTGTTTTTGTTTGTTTGTTTGTTTGTTTTTTTCCTGGTGGAAAAGGAGCAGTGCTTAAAAGAGTTCCACTACATAATACTCATTGAGAAATCTTTGACTATTTAGTTTCTGAATAAACAAGCAAGATGATTAAAAAAATAATAATAACACTTTCAGAAACTCAGTTCTCATTTCTAGGTCTTCCTTGTGTTTATGTCAGGAATTTTATGTATCTCCTGTAAGTCGCATAGTTTCTTACATTCCACCTTCAAAGTGAGAGAGAGGTGATGTCTGCTGATGGCCATCTTCAGTGGGTTATCTTGGTTTCTTCCTCTCCTGTTTTTAATGACGCTTTGCTTTCTTCATGCATGCTATTCTTGATGTCATCCTGCAATTCATCTGGTTTTTGGTCACTGGTGTTCAGTGCATCAAATCTTTTCTTAGATGGTTTCTAAATTCATGTGGAATATACTCAAGGTCATATTTTGGCTCTTATGGACTTAATTGTCTTCAGCTTCAACTTGAACTTTCATATGGGCAGTTTATGGTCTGTTTTGTAGTCAGCTCCTGGCCTTGCTTTGAGTGATAATATTGAGGTTCTCTCTCACCTCTTTCCACAGATGTAGTAGATCTGATTCCTGTGTATTCCTTCTAATGAAGTCCACAAAATAGCCACTTTTTTATGTTGTTGAAAAAAGGTATTTGCAATGAATAAGTCTTTGATCTTGCAAAATTCTATCATGCATTTCCAGCATCATTTCTATCAGCAAGGCCATATTTTCCAACTACCAGTAAGTCTTCTTTATTTCCAACTTTTGGATTCCAATCACACATCTTGTTTGCATATTTGGTCACTTTCAGACTGGAAGGTAAATAATAGGAGTATTAACTGGTCTTCCTTGTAGGTGTATGGATATTATTCTGCCACTGACAGTACTTTAAGATAGATCTTCAAACATTCTTTTTGATGATGAATGCCACACCAATCCTCTTCAATTTGTCATTCTCAGCGTATATCATATGATTGATTCAAAATGGCCACAACCAGTCCATTTCAGCTTAGTAATGCCAAGGATATTGATCTTCATGTGTTCCATTTCATTTTTTACAACGTCCAATTTTCCTACATTCCATGTTTTTTGTACATTCCATGTTACAATTTTTAATGGATGTTTACTCGTTTTTCTTCCCATTTAAGTTATCTGCCATTAGCAAATGAAAGTTCCAAAAGCTTTACTCTATCCACGTCATAAAGATCGACTCTACTTTGTGGAGGCCTCTGTTCCCCAGTTATATTTTGAATGCCTTTCAACCTGAGGGTGTTCATCTTTGAGCACTGTATCAGATATTGTTTCACAACTATTCATAAAGTTTTCAAGTAATGTATCAGTATTTCACTGCTATTTCAGAAGGTTTTCATTGACCAATTTATTGGAAATACATGGCCCTGCTCTTCCAATCTCTCTTAGTCTGGAAACTCCACTTAAAGCTGTCCAACATGGGCGACCCTGTTGGTATTTGAAATACCAGTGTCATAGCCTCCAGCCTAAACAGCAACATAAAAGCCATAACTATATGACAAACTGACAGATGAATGGTGTAGAAGAACAACTAGAATTTCATATAGGTGTCTGCATTTTGATATGTGTTTTGGTTGAGATATTTGAGGAAGATTCTGGTCTCACACACATAGGCAGTTGGAAAAGGAAATAATATTTTAATAGCCTTTTCAGGAAGGTTGGACAATCTACTTCCTAAGAGATACTGCCTTGGAAATCCAAGGAGGGGTTGCTATGAGTTAGATCCAATGCCATGGGAGTGAGTTTGGTTTGTTTTTTGGTTTCAGATAATTAAGGAGCTCTTGTTGGCACTGTGTGTTGGAACTGACTGTATGGCAGTAGAATTTTGGTTTGGTGGTGCAGTGGTTGCATTTGGCTGTTAACTAAAAGGTCAGTAGTTTGAACTTACCAGCTGTTCTGTGGTAGGAAGATGTGACAGTCTACTTCTGTAAAGATTTATAGCCGTGGAACCCTGTGGGGACAGTTCTCCACACTGGAGAGTCGGTATGAGTCACAATTGACTTGGTGGTAGTGGTTGTTGTTGTTAGGTGCCCTCGAGTCGCTTCCGACTCATAGTGACCCCATGCACAGCAGAATGAAACACCGCCCGATCCCACGCCAGCTCCATGATCCTTGCTATACTTGAGCCCATTGTCGCAGCCACCATGTCAGTCCATCTCGTCGAAGGCCTTCCCCTCTTTCGTCGACCCTCCACCTTACCAAGCATGACATCCTTCTCTAGGAAATGATCCCCTCTGATAGCATGACTAAAGTAGGTAAGACGAAGTCTGGCTATCCTCACTTCCAAGGAGCATCTCGGCTGCACTTCTTCCAGGATGGATCTATTAGTACTTTCGGCAGTCCATGGTACCTTCAGCATTCTTCGCCAGCACCACAATTCAAAAGCTTCAACTCTTCTTCGATCTTCCTCATTCATTATCCAGCTCTCACATGCATACGAGGCTATTGGAAATATCATGTCCCCTGTCAGGTGCAATTTAGTGCTCAAGGAGACATCCTTGCTCCTCAGCACTTGAAAGAGTTCCTTTGCAGCTGACCTACCCAGTGCAACATGTTGTCTAATGTTCTGACTGCTGCTTCCATTGGCCTCGATTGTAGAAACAAGCAATGTGAATTCTTTGACAACCTCAAACTTTTCTCCATTTATCGTGATGCTGCTTATTGGTCCAGTTGTGAGAATTTTTGTCTTCTTTATATTGAAATGTAATCCATACTGTAGACTGTATTCCTTAACCGTCATCAGTAAGTGCCTCAAGTCATCCTCACTTTCAGCAAGCAAAGTTGTATCATTAGCGTATCGCAGGTTGTTAATGATTCTTCCTCCAATCCTGATGGCATGTTTTCCTTCATATAATCCAGCTTCTCGGATTATTTGCTCAGCATATAGATTGAATATATATGGGGAAAGGATACAACCCCAACACACTCCCTTCCTGATTTTAAACCATGCAGTGTTCCCTTGTTCTGTTTGAATGACAGCCTCCTGGTCAAGGTACAGGTTCCTCATGAGTACAATCGAGTGTTCAGGAATTCCCATTCTTCTCAATGTTATCCATAATTTGTCATGATCCACGCAATCAAATGCCTTTGCATAGTCAATAGAACACAAGTAAACATCTTTCTGGTATTCTTTGCCCTGAGCCAAGATT
>NW_006921685.1:8895663-8912027 GCF_000298275.1 Orycteropus afer afer | reverse complement strand
TTTTTTTTTTTTTTTTTGAATCAGAGAAAATCTTTTACTATTTAAAGGATGTTAAGCTCACATAAACTCACTGCTAGCTTGTCAGATCTGACTCATAGTGACCCCTCCTTGGGTTTCCGAGATGGTATCACTACGGAAGTAGATTGCCTAACCTTCCTTCTGAGGAGTGGCTTGTGGTTCACATGGCAGATATGATTTCTCCAGTAGTTGGATTTTTGTTTGAAAGCTTGAATTGTATCATTGACGATGAAAATTGCCAGTTGTTTTCTTTGAAGACATAGGCTCATGACTTACTTGTTCATTTTCAAAATGATGTTTGCCAAATGCCAGAGTTTGAATAACTGGGGTTTATCTGTTAGTCATTATTCCAAGGAAAAATGGTGTTTGGTGAAAAATGTGGCTAGTTCATTTCACACCTCAAACAGTTTGTGCAAGTGCTGTTCTGTGAAATAATCTATTTTATTTTGGTATTACTATAAGTGTTGTATGTATGCTTCTCACTTACACCACATAGAATATTAACATGCATGTACTCAAGCCTAGAGATTTAATAAAATTAGTAATTTGTACTATTTATCAAGACATTCTTCAATGAAGCTGGATTTTTAAGATTATTTATTATTTTGACTGAGTGTGTAGTGATAAAGAATACCATACCATGACTTGTATTGTAGTATGATGTTACTTTCTAACTGCCTTAATTTGTGCTAAAGTGCTAGTAGTTTTGCCCATAGTTTTACCAGTAGTTTCACTATCACTGCAAATATCAATAAAATGAAAAGGAAAATAACACCTTTGTATAATGATGAGAACAATTTTGATTATAGATCATATGGAAACTGTGAAAGTGTCTTGGGTACCCCTCTGGGATTTTTAAATCCAAATTTGGTAACTCTGGCTCTAAATCATGGATATAGGACAGATATTTAATAATAATAATAAATAAAAGTTAGACAACTAGGCTGAGATTAAGTCACCTGTATGGGCTGGGTTTGGAATAAAAACCAGGTCTGTCTCTATTCGTTATAATATAAGTTCATATCCCTGAGCCCGAGGGTTACACTTTGAACTGGTTAACTGTTGCAGTACCTGTCTTCTAACAATATTTCTGTATGTACATACTTATATTTCAGGTTCAAGTTTTACCTGAGAAAAACAAACACTAATTTGTATTCATCTTTATCTATCCACTAGGGGGGGCAAGAGCGTTACCTTGTTAGGTAGATAAGGCTTGATGAGTAAGATTTAACTTAGGTGATTGTAGGAAATTATATATGGAAAGTTCTGAAAAAGCGTCTCATTATTTCTGATAAGAAGGAAGCTGTGCCACCTTCTATTGAAATCTAGAAACGGAAGTGACGTTCTCCCATAAATATGATGAATAAATGCAATGTAGTTTTAGAATTGTGGCTGGCATTTGACGGGAAGGATCATGTGACATGAATTGGCAAAATAAGCAGTGAACTAAGTTAGGATGATTGAAATTCTAGTCCAAAGTGTTTTGTTCTGTTTTTCAAGATGCAATAATTTTAATATTATTAGCATTGTTGTGATCTGTTGGATGAATTGCAGTCTGAAACAAATGAGCTTATTTACCTAAAATATTATTTGAGCTGTATAAGAAAATGCTATATACATTTTGGATAATACTTTTCTTAATCATTACGTGTCTTCCAGATCTGTTGTTTAAATATGACTTGGTGTGGGGAAAGGCTGTTACATATCTCATTCCTCATTTATCTAATGACCACATGGTTAATTACTAGTAAAATTATGAAGTACTTCTTTCTTTTAAATGAAAACTGTGAAATAATTGCAGAATATTTGCCATGAGTATATTTAAATTTGAAATGAGCTTTGGCTGATGTGCTAGGTTTTGTTTGTTTGTTTCTTAGGAGTGCTATAAACTCGGGATGATGATTCTTGTTAAAAAAGGAGAAATTCTATCAACATCATAGCCATGATAATTGTGAAACTTTGCCAATCTTATTTTCATTCTGCACATCACACATAATTTATTTTGGTGTTAAGTTAGAGTTTGTAATGAAGGAATATTTTATCATTTGACTGATTTAGGATAAAGTGAAGACTTTTCTTGAGGTCTATTTTTCACATTCTGAAAATCTCTGAAGGATGATTAAAATATATGTTTACATTATTTGTAATTTTGACTGTTGAACAAAATCACCCAGGTTTATAACCCTCTTTACTCTGCTAATTATAGGCCACGTGACTTTGGGGCCTTGCATAATGTCCTTGAACATCAGCTGACCCTTCTATATAATTGAACTACAGAATTGCTGTAGTGTGCTACATGCTTGGGATACAAAGATGAGTTACTAATAGTTCTGTCTTCATAGATGGCAGTCTAATGAGGGTAACTGTACAAATAAACACTAGTAATGCAGTGTGGTGTGGACAGTAGTAAAATGACGCACAATTGCTGCTACTGTTGTTATGGCAAATCCAGTCATCTCTGACTCATAGCAACCCTATGTGCAACAGAACAAAACACTACCTGGTCCTGTGGCAGCTGCATGATCCCTACTATACCTGAAACCATCGCTATAGCTACTGTGTCAATCATCTTCTCAAGGGCCTTCCCCTCCTTCATTGACCCTCCACTTTATGAAGCATGACATCCTTCTCCAGAGAATGGTCCCTTCTAACAACATGACCAAAGTAGGTGAGATGAAGTCTGGCCATTCTTGCTTCCCAGGGGCATTCTGGCTGCACTTCATCCAGGACAGATTAGTTAGTTCTTTTAGCAGTCCACAGTACTTTCAGCATTCTTAGCCAACACCACAATTCAAAAGCATCAACTCTTCTTCAGTCTTCCTTATTCATTGTCCAGCTCTCACATGCATATGAAGTGATTGAAAATACAATGGCTTAGTCTTCAAGGGGCTATCTTTACTCTTCAGCACTTGAAAGAAGTCTTTTGCAACAGATTCGCCCACTGCAGTACATCTTTTGATGTCCCGACTGCTGCTTCCATTGACACTGATTGTAGAACCAAGTAATATGAAGTTTCTGACAACTTCAATCTTTTCTCCATTTATCATGATGCTGCTTATTGGTCCAGTTGTGAGGATTTTTGTTCTCTTTATATTGAGGTATAATCCATACTGCAGACTGTAGTCTTCAATCTTCATCAGTAAGTGCTTCAAGTCATCCTCACTTTCAGCAAGCAAAGTTTTGTTGTCTGCATATCTCAGGTTGTTAATGAGCCTTCCTCCAATTCTCATGCCATGTTCTTCTTCATATAGTTCAGTTTCTTGGATTATTTATTCAGCATATAGATTGAATAAGTGTGGTGAATGGATAAAACCCTGACCCACTACCTTCTTAATTGTAAACCATGCAGTATCCCTTCATTCTGTTCAAACGGCAGCCTTCTGGTCTATGTACAGGTTCTTTGAAATCTTTTGTTCAGGTCTTTTATCCTGTCGATTCTTCCATTTGCTTTAGCTACTCTCTCTTGAAGGGCAAATTTCAGAGTCTCTTCTGACATCCAATTTGGTCTTTTCTTCCTTTCTCGTCTTTTTAATAACCTCTTGCTTTCTTCATGGGTGATATTGTTATTGTCATGCCACAATTCCTCTGGTTTTCGGTCATTGCTGTTCAATGTATCAAATCTATTCTTTAGACTCTAACTTCAAGTGGGATATAATCAAGGTCCTATTTTGGCTCTTGTGGATTTGTTTTAATTGTCTTCAGCTTCAAGTTGAACTTGCATATGAGCAGTTGATGATCTGTTTCACAATCAGCTCCCAGCCTTGTTTTGGCTGAAGATACTGAGCTTCTCCATTGCCTCTTGCCACAGATGTAGTCAGTGTGATTCCTGTGTACTCCGTTTGGTAAAGTTCACATGTATAGCCATCGTTTGTGTTGTTGAAAATTGTATTTGCAATGAATAAGTCATTGGTCTTGGAAAATTCTATCATATGCTCTCCACCGTCATCTATATCACGAAGGCCACATTTTCCGACTACTGGTGATTCTTCTTTGTTTCCAACTTTTGCATTCCTATCACCAGTGATAATTAACACATCTTGCTTGAATGTCTGGTCAATTTCAGACTGCAGAAGTTGGTAAAAATCTTAAGTTTTCTCATCTTTGGCTTTGGTGGTTGGTGCGTAAATTTGAATAATAGTACTGTTAACTGGTCTTCCTCGTAAGCATATGGATATTATCTTATCACATACAGCATTGTACTTCAAGATAGACCTTGATACACTCTTTGTGATGATGAATACCACACCATTCTTCTTCAGTTTGTCATTCCTGGCATAGTAGATCATATGGTTGCCTTATTCAAGATGGCCAAAGCCAGTCCTTTTCAGCTCACTGATGCCTAGTATATAGATCTTTATGCATCACCTAAAGACATGCCTTCAGTGAAGGTGCTTCAGGAGAGGTGAGACTTGAACTTAAAAGACAGGCCAGTGGAGAATTTGGAGATCTAGAGGAAAGGGCATATTCCTGGCAAAGGAGATAAATAGCATGGGACAAATTATGGTAGAATATGACATGTTGTTGTTGTTGTTATGTGCCATAGAGTCAGACCCGACTCATAGCGACTCCTCCTTGGGTTTTTGAGGCAATATCACTATGGAAGTAGATTGCCCCATCTTCCTTCCGAGGAGTGGCTGGTGGGTTTGAACCGCCAGCCTTCTGGTTAGTAGTCAAGTGCCTTAGACACTATGCTACCAGAGCTCCCAAACATATGCAATTTTAAATTGCAAGAATATGGAGTAAAGATGGGATAATGTAGAAGAGGAAATTGATGATGTACTATTGGGTCTACATTTGTGTTCTCTGAGTACACATTAACAAGTTTGGATCTTATTTAGATGGTAGAGGATCGTTAAGGATAGGTAAGGAGTCATACAATCTTTGCATTTGAGGAGGATCAATGGGCCAGCACTTTGGGAAAGTCAGAAGGTAATGCTGTGTGAAATTGTGTGGCCTGAGATAAGTCTGTAATAGTCAGTCTCAAGATTTTGGTCAGTAGATTTTCACAATAGCTAAGCATAGGGTTAACAGGAGGACTGCTAACCAGAAGTCTGGCGGTTCAAATCCACCAGCCACTCCTTGGAAAGAAGATGGGGCAATCTATTTCCGTAGTGATACTGCTTTGGAAACCCAAGGAGGGGTCGCTATGAGTCGGGTCTGACTCGACGGCACATAACAACAACAACAACAATGGAATAAAGAGAGATTTAAGAGTTTGAATCATAAGACTTAGCAATTGTAAAATGGGCCTGAAGAGGCTGGAGGAGCCTAGGGTGACTTTCAGGTTTCAGGCTTGCGAGATTATATGGAAAATAGAGGAGGAGAGGAGCAGGCTCTTTTGAAGGGGACTTTGAGCTGGAGAGATTGATTTAAGCAAGGTAAAACACAACTTTGAATAATGTTTGAGTACTTTCTGTGTGGCAGTACTACAGTAATGTTTATAAACATGGTATGTTTAAGTATCCCATCTCCACCTAATAAGCAAGAAAGTGAATTCAGGGAGACTATCCCTCCTTCTTAAAATCATGAAACAAAATGTATAGACCTGTTGAATGGAAAATGAGTCACCTCTGTAAAATTTCACCCAAATCACAATAAAAAGATTTAAAAATCATCTAGCTGGAAGTGGTGGAATTGGGTAATGAGTCTAGGTCTATCTGACACTGTTACTCTGGGCATGATCACATAGTGCTGTAACTGAAACAATATGTATATGTGAAAATATTCAGAATATAAGATGGAGAAAAGAAGTTGCCCATAAATAGGAGGTCTGGTAGCATAGTGCCTGAAGCACTTGACTGCTAACCAGAAGGCTGGCGGTTCAAACCCACCAGCCACTCTTCAGAAGGAAGATGGGGCAATCTACTTCCGTAGTGATACTGCCTCGGAAATCCAAGGACGGGTCACTATGAGTCAGGTCCGACTCGACGGCACGTAACAACAACAACAAACAACATAAATAGAACAGTACTTAGGGGATGGCAAGATTAAATGGAACCCACCAAAGAGATATAGAGGATGCAGACAGAGAGGTAAGAGGAAAACTAGATAAAACATTGCATCTAAGACACAAATATCATCCAGGAAGGTGCTCATTCTCTTTTACCTTCATATGCTGTTTATCAGCAGATCCTGTCTGTTGGCTCTGCTGCCAGAAAAGATCCTTCAGTCTGGCCCACTCACATCTCTTATGCTCTTATGCTCTAACAGGACTTGGAGCTTCTATACTTGTTCTCCTGCCATCTCGTCCCTAACAAAGACACCATTCCCCTCAAATGTGGTGAGATTTTCACTTCTCTGCTCAAAAGTATCCACCGGTTTTCCTATTACTCCAAATAAAATCCACATTCATTACCATGGCCTTCAAGGCCATTGTGGCTCTGCCATGGCTACTCCTCTAATCTCCTTCTGTACTATCCCTGGTATCACATCACCAGACACAAGCCAAACATGCTACCTTTCTGGACCTTTGCACTGACTATTTTCCCACCTGGAATGCTTTCCTCCAGGTACTTGTCACTCTATCAGAGACACTTTCTCCAATTATTCTGTCTGAAATTTGCTTCTTAGAAGTCATCATCACTTGACTGAATAAACTTGTTTAGTTACTTTGTGTTCATTATCTCTGTCCTATATCCAAACATCATAAGGGTATAGAGTTGGCCTTATTTTCTTTTCACTCCTTTATCTTCAGTGGCTAGAACATAGTAAACACTCAACAAATACTTGCACAAATGAATACAGCCAGAGTGGCCTTTTAAGTAAGTAAATCATATCATGTTGGCCCCCTGTTTAGCCCCCTCTTCACCATCACTGTCAAAATAAAAGCCAGACTCCCTAACATAGTCTGCAACACTTTACGTAATCCTGGCCTTGCCTGAGACTGACCTCTGGGCTTGACAATCCACCCTAGTTGACGACACTCCAGCCACATTGACCTTGTTCTTCCCAGAATTTGCGAAACTCATTTCTTTCTCTTGCTGTCCCCTTTGCCAGCCATCCTTTCTACATGGTTGACTCTTTTTGGTTCTTCAGATCTTTGCTCCAGTACTGTTTCTTAAGAAGAGCCTCTCTGGACCACCCTCTTTTAAATAGAGATACCCACCCCTCTATCCCAAATCTTCCCAGAACTCAGGCTGATTTTTAGCATCAAAAATATCACTAACTAAACGATATTTATTTATTTATTTATGTACTTAATTATTAACATTATCTCTCCCAAGCTGGATTACAGACTTCATTAGGACAGCTTTTTCTGTCTTCTTTACCATCATATTTCCAGGACCTAGAATGGAGTGCTTGGTGCATGGTAGAAATGCAATACTTAGTGGATGGATGAATGAAATAATTCTCCGACTCCTGTGAGGGTGGCTTGCTTTTGTGAATGCTTGAATACTCTCTCGATGACACACAGTTTAAGTAAATGGCTAAAACTTCTAAGATGAAGGTTATGCAGTGTGAACATTAAGTAATGAGACAACCTTTCCAAACTGCTTCATGGAATTCTGGTGCACTGCCTTATAGAGACTCTTCTTGCACATTTTTAAGAACCCAGATCTCTCAAACTTTTAGGATGTTGTAATTTTTATTTTTGGTCATTTCCAAAAGTATTTGACTGATAGATTGAAAGTTCCTCAAGGATGGTGAACATCATATCCTCTTTTGTATCCTCAGCATCTTACATAGTGTTCAACACAGAGTAGATGTTCAATAAATACTTATTAATGGCAAATAAATGCTTAGTTAGAGGGTCAGCAAAAGGGGGAAGGCCCTCAAAGACATGGATTGACACAGAGGATGCAACAGTGGGCTCAGGTATAGCAAGGATTGTGAGCCTGGTGCAAGACCGGGCAGTGTTTCATTCTGTTGTAGGGTTGCTATGAGTTGTAGCCAACTCTATAGCACCTAACAACAAGAAGGGTAATTAAATGTACTTACAGTTCAAAATTTAGAATTTTCTGTAGAATGCTTTCAGTTTTTATGGATTCCAAAACTAAGCTCTGCCCACTGCCTCCATGTCCAAGAAACTTAACCTTTAAGAAATATTTGGATACTGACAAACTCTAGAAGAGGAATGAAGAAATGATATCTTCGTCCTAAATTTAAGTTCTGCCCACCAGGCTGGAGAAACAGAGGAGGGCTGTAATCCTTTATTCACCTACTGTAACCCTCTATTTGCATGGGATTGGGTGGAGGCTGGGAAAGGTTCTGTGGCCCAGCATCCTTCTTCACTCTTATTTTCTTTTTGATAAAACAGCCTGTGTTCAGTGTGGCTCCGGGAGTTTTGGTTTGGGGATTAAAAAAGCGAGCAGCAGGTAGCAGTGACGCAGGTTTTGCACAGTCATTGAACTGCACACACCTTAAGCCAACATAACCAGTGAAAGGTGGCAGTGTTTGAATTGAATCTGTGACTTTTAGATGGAGCTGCACCTTTTTCAATAAAAGCACGTTTATACCAACTCCTTAAGAAGTTTAGACTGGAGGGCAGTCTCCAGAAACCTGCCCCCTTCAGCCAAGCCCCATTTGTTTGTCTTGGCAGGCTCCCTGTGTCTGCTTGGCTGCTGCTAATGCTGGGATGTTAAGTTGATGAAACACAGAGCTCTTGATCCTTTTCAGTGAGGCTTCTATTTGGTTAATGGCAGAGTAGAGCTCTTTGCTCCTAGCCACCTGTAACTGGCCAAGTTATTAAAAAAAAAAAAAAAAAAAAAAAAAAGCTGTAGAGAGAAGAGGAAATTTTTCTTAAAAACAAAACAACAACAAAAAACAACTTACCAGATCCTTCAATTTTTTGTTTGCCTGTTGTAATTTCTAAAATAGATTAAAAAGCAAAAACAAAACAAACCCAACTTACAGATAAAGTAAAAGATCACCTAAATCCCATCACTGTTTAAGGGAAGTGGTGCAGGTGGGGAAGGGATGGAGGATGGATACTCTTGTAATGTGGGTTGGGATCAGGGAACTGTGGGAAGATACATTATTAGAATAATTAAGCCTGCTTTTCCTTGTGACATTCATCTTACTCTTTTTTGGTCTACCAAAACCAGTCATCATTGAGTTGATACCAACTCATGGTGAACCCAAGTGTGTGAGAGTAGAATTGTGCCCCACAGGGTTTTCAATGGCTGTTTTTTGGAAGTAGAATGCCAGGCCTTCCTTCTGAGTGCATCTTGGTGGACGGGAACCTCCCTCATTTTGGTTAGTGGCTGCGTGTATTACTGTAGTACCACCAGGGACTCCTCTCTTGATTTAGGTGGAACATTAATGGTTGTCCCACCCTCCCTTTTTTCTTTCCTTCAGGTGATTACAATGTATGATTCTGCTTGGCATAAATACCCAAGAGTACATAACCTGGCAAATATATAGAGTTTGATTTTTTTTTTTTTTTTTTTTGAGAGTTTGGGCATTTCAGAGCTACAGTTCTGTAAAATGTACTCATATTTTTTCAGTGTGCTTGGTATTGAACTACTGTGAGACTGCTTGTCTTCATGACTGTACATTATTTCAGTAGCCCTGGTCCATGGCTTTTTAAAGTCTGTAGATGTTTTAGAACTAACTACACAGAAGGAAACAGGTATAAATCACCTCTCTGGTTTATGTTTCTCAAAAGAGATTTATAATATTGCTTAAGTTGTTACAGGTGTCAATAGTCTCCTAAAGCTGGTGGCTTTATCAATCTCTTACTTTATTCAGGCTTCTTCTCAAATGTCATCTCAGAAGAGGCTTCTTAGACCATGTTAAATAAAATAGCAAGCCCCTACTTCAGTCACTCTTTAACCCTTCACATGCTTTATGTTTTTCATAGCTTTTATCATAATCTGAAGTTATATTTGTTTACTTTTTAAATTTTTTGTCTCCTCCAGAAAATGTGAGTTCCATGAAGGGAGACAGTTTTTTTCTTATTCATCACCTAACCCTCAATGCCCACAAAAGCATCCAGCGTATAGTAAGTACTTGATAAATAAGTACTGAGTAACTAAATAAATAAGAAAAGGAAAGGAGCAAAAAAAGCATGAGGTAAAACTAAAAACAAGGAAATAATGATTGCTTCTTAAATTGGCATTCAACATGCAACTAGATGAACCAAGATAGGCAAGTCCATCAGTCTTGCACATGTGAAATATTTGTTTGTACTTTCAGTAAAACTTGGGGTGACAACTGGATTTCCATGCAGCAAACATATCACTTAAAAAAACAAAACAAAAAAACAAGCTCACTGCCGTTGAGTTGGATCCTGCTCATAGCGACCTCTCCTTGGTTTTCCCTGGTGATATCTCCTCAGAAGTAGATTGCCCAACCTTCCTTCTGAGGAGTGGCTGGTGGGTTTGAACCACCAGCCTTCTGGTTAGCAGTCAAATGCCTTAGGCACTATGCCACCAAGCTCCCAAAATCAATTAGTCCAAGTAAGTTAAATTATTAAGTTAGCCTAAGAGCAAGTAATTTAAAAGCATTTAAATAGAATGAATGGTTGAACACAGAGGTTGAACTGAAGAAATTGGATTTGATTTAATAAAGACATTGAAAAGTATGAGTTTGAAAATTTTACCATTGGTTGGTGAAGAGTATGTTTATAATTCCCTCACCCATTATGCCCTCTCTTTTAAAAGGGGTTGTTGTTTATGTGCTGTGGAGTCAGAGTCGACTCACAGTGACCCCACCTTGCATGTCCGAGGCAGTGTTGTTGTTGGTAGGTGTCATCGAGTCGTTTCTGATTCATAGCGACCCCAGGCATAGCAGAATGAAACACTACCTGATCCCACGGTAGCTGCATGATTCTTGCTATACTTGAGACCATCATCACAGCCACCATGTCAGTCCATCTCGTTGAAGGCCTTCCCCTCTTTCATCAACCTTCTACCTTACCAAGCATGACATGCTTCTGCAGGGAATGGTCCCTTCTGACAACATGACCAAAGTAGGTGAGACAAAGTCTGGCCATTCTTGCTTCCAAGGAGAATTTTGGCCGCACTTCCTCCAGGACAGATCTGTTAGTTCTTCCGTGGTACTTTCAGCATTCTTCTCCAGCACCACAACTCAAAAGCATCAGTTCTTCTTCGGTCTTCCTTATTCATTGTCCAGCTCTCACATGCATATAAGGCGATTGAAAATATCATGGCCTGTGTCAGACACACCTTAGTCCTCAAGGAAACATATTTGGTCTTCAGCATTTGAAAGAGGTCCTTTGCAGCTGACTTTCCCAGTGCTATACATCGTCTGATGTCCTGACTGCTGCTTCCATTGGTGTCGATTGTAGAACCAATGCATCTTGCCCATAGAATCTTTCAATATTGCAACTTGAGGTTTAATTCTTTCAGCTTGAAAAATGCCGACTGTGTTCTTCTCTTTTGGTTGTCTAACTCAAACTTTCTTCACATTTCATTATAGTAATTGGCTTTGTCTGCTGAAGCTGCTCTTTGAAATCTCTTCAGCTTTTATCTTGTCATTTCTTCCATTTGCTTTAGCTACTCTCTACTCAAGGGCAAATTTCAGTCTCTTCTGTCATCCTTGGTCTTCTTTTCTCATTTTTTTAGTAACCTCTTGCTTTCTTCATGGATGATGTTCTTGATGTGGTCCCACAATTATTCTGGTTTTCGGTCATTGGTGTTCAATGCATCAAATCTATTCTTTAGATGGTCTCTAAATTCAGGAGGGATATATTCAAGGTCATATTTTGGCTCTCGTGAACTTGTTTTAATTGTCTTTAACTTCAAGTTGAATTTGCATATGAGCAAGTTCATGGTCTGTTTCACATGAACAGTTCCTCAATCAGCTTCTGGCCTGGTTTTGGCTGAAGATACTGAGCTTTTCCATTGCCTCTTGCCACAGAAGTAGTCAATCTGATTCCTGTGTGCCCCATGTAGTGAACTCCACTGTATAGCTGCTGTTTGTGTTGTTGAAAAAAGATATTTGCAATGAATAAGTCATTGGTCTTGCAAAATTCTACCATGTGATTTCTGGGATTATTTGTGTCACCAAGGCCAAATTTTCCAACTACCGGTGGTTCTTTTTTGTTTCCAACTTTGGCATTCCAGTCACCAGTCTTAATTAACGCATCCTGATTGCATGTTTGGTCAATTTCAGACTGCAGAAGTTGATAAAAATCTTGGATTTCCTCACTACAGTGGTATCACTATGGAAGTAGATTGCCTAACTTTCCTTTTGAGGACTGGCTGGTGGGTTTGAACTACCTGCCTTCTGGTTAGCAGTCAAGTACTTTAGGCACTATGCTACCAGAGCTCCTTTTAAAAGTGGTAGATTTGTCAGTTTCAAACTCCACATTCTGCTGATAGCTATTTTCTCAGCATATTTGCATTTCTGGTACTATAGCACATGCTGCTGCAAACAGATTAAATCACCTGGAGAAAATATCTCCTGTCCACTAAGGTGAAGAAAAAACAAATCAACATTTAAAGGGAATGTTTGGCACATGGCAGATGGTATGAGAAAAAGCTTGTTAGATTAAGATCAGTAATAATGAATTAGTAAATACCCTGTAATTAACTCTCATAACTATAATAATAATTAGCTATTATTCTTCTCATAACAGTATTTCCTTCCACTCTTTGCTCACTTTTTATAAGACTCAAATCACAGTATACTGTTTCATATTTTTACATACTAACTTTTACCATAAAGAATGATCTGTGTTGTTTTACAGTCTTCAGAATGGCTTTATCATAGTCCATCAAGTTGATGTATCAGAGGGAGAGTGTATTGAGAGAAAGGCTATCATGTCTTAATAATTTTGTATATTGTTCTGTTGTACGTAGGGTCACTATAAGTCGGAACTGAGTTGATGACACCTAATAAGAACAACAGAACAACATCTAGCTGTGTGCTTGACATGTTCAATTTAGTTTTGTTGAATTTAATTAAATATTTCAGATTTATTTAACTTTTATTACTATTATTTTTATCGGACAGTTAGCTCCTTCCTGTTTACTGATATTGTAGGTAATCCTATGGTAACCATCCGTCTGGATGCCTGTGGCTTCATGATTCTTCTGACTGATTGTTTTTTGATGAATTCCCACAAAGAAGATTTTTCTCTTAAAACTTGTCAGGATTTGTATCACTCTTTATTTGTGAATGGATGGCATAGCTTTATAATGACACCTTCAGTGAATATTCCTGTGGAAGAGTACTTTTGAGCTTATCTAACATTACTTGTAGCCTTTTCTTCTTCTTGACACATTATTTCTAAAAGTATTCTCCAAACTTGGATTCAGATTACAACCTATTTTTGATTGCTTTTACAGTTTTAAGACTGCTTTTTGTATGATCATTTTCAGCATGAGTGTGGCTTTTATTATTTTTGTTATTAATTATGTACCTCAGTTTCTTCAAAGAATTTAAAGCTTATAGACATTAATTAATTGTTGCAAATTTACTTCTGTTTTTTAGAAATCTTCTCACTTCAGGCAAAGTCTTTACAACTGACATTCCTGCGGCTCTTTTGTTTCTCTTTCTCCCTCTTTTTCAGTTTTGAAATCTAGTGACTTTTGAAGTTGTTTTCAGACTATTAACACACACACACACACACACACACATGTATGTTCTTAAGACACATAATTCTTGTTCCTTCCTCAGTTCCATTACTCAGAAGAGCAAAAGAAACTAGAAAATCCATCTTAAGCAGTACCTGTAAACAAACGAAGACGTGACTATTTAAAATAACCGTATCTTTGATTAAAAACCAGTTAATTACCAGCACAAAAAGGAAAGACTTAATATTTAACTCTTTGCTCCTTTTTTTCCTTTGTTCTCTTCTTAAATTTGGAGTGCTAAAATCTTCCTCTGATTACATCCCTGTAAGATAATAGTGTTGTTATTGATACCAGGACCATAGTTATTAGTAATAATGACAAATGACTATAATTTGAAATCTTTGTATGTCAAGGCCCTAGACTTCTGCATTTTCTCACTTAGTTCAATTATTACTCCCTTTTTATAGATGATAAAACTGAGGCTTTGAGAAACTAAGAAAAACTTGCCCTGGAGGCAGATGCGGTATTTAGGCTTGGATCTGTCTGGCTTTGTCTGTGCTCTTAATCATGATGCTAGGCTTTTATTGCTAAGGATCTTTAAAAAACAAACAAACAAACAAAAAACTTTCTGACTGATGATATGAATTTGTATGACCATTTCAGAATCAATATATTAAGTAAATAAATCTTTACTTTTCCTCCAAAGAGTTCTTGATAACCAGGTATTGGTCCACAGTGGTAAAGTAACCTTCTGACCTCTCTGCACAGGGTTAACATTTAACTGTCTCTAAGTGTCATTCCCTGTTTTCAGTCTCATGGTTTCCTTCTTCTTTCTTAAACAGAATCCTCAACCTTTACCTAATTCCATTCTTAATCAAAGTAAAATTGACTCTGGTCCCTAACACTTCTAATACATTCATATCCAAAATTTTTTTTTTTTTTTAAGTACTTAATGGTTTACAATATATGAAATGCTTTTGAAAAGTAAAAATGACTGTGTATACAAAGTTATTTTTCATTAGCATTATCCATTAGTATTTTCTGTGTCCTGCAGACTTTAGCAGTTGATACTCTATAGGCACGAACAAACTGAGCTTGATAAAATTAGGTCATTTTGGGCACCAATCTCCAACAGAATATTAAAGTGTTCTTTTACGACTCTTGTTATATTCAGTGCTGTGTTCTTATCAGTAGAAAACTTTTCTTATATCTGGGGCTGTTCAATAAATACCTCCTCATAATCATGACCATTATTTACTTAGAAATTTAGAATTAAGTCCCATGGAGTTTGGGAACTTGAGTATGAAAAATTGTGTCATATAAGCCCTTTTTAAAAAAAAAAAAAAAAAAAAAAAGTTCATAGTTTTCATCAAATTCCCAAAAAGGAAATTAGACCCAAAGGAAGTTTAAAAACACCCCTATCTTCAAAATGTTGGCCACTTATACTTCAATACTGGACCTTTTAGATCCCATTTTGATCATATTATCTGTTTTTATTCTTTTGTTAATTTCCTATGCTTAACTGTGAGTTCTATTTTTTAAATTTTTACCTGTTATTTTCTTTGTTTTTACATAAGGAGAGCAAGGACATTTGTTTTTTGTTTTAATTAACACCAGAATTAGTGACTCTCTAGCTCACTAAATGGTCGTACTTTGGAGATTAGAGAGAGACTATAATTTGGAGAATGTAATCCTTTGTGATGATTGACTGGTGTGAAATGAAAATTTAAAACCTACTATTTCAGTGAGTCAGTAAGGTATATGCTATATTTTAATAATCCAAAGCAGTTTTAGGATTCCATCTTCCCTCCTGATGGTAAGAAAATGAATTTATCCATTTCTTTTTTCTTCCTTACCACCTGAGTAACCCCCTCTTCTCCAGTCACTGCCAGCTGTCTCACCCAGTAAAAACCCTGCTCCTGTATGTCAGTGTAGAGTAGACTTTAGTCGCTGATGTGAAAAAGGAAGCAGTAAATCATCACCAGAGACACTCGGTTCTCTTTTTGTCACGAATCTTCACTTTGCATCCTATCTCCCAAAGTTAATTACAACAACCTGCCTTTTTTATAGTTGTCTAAAACAGATAATGACTTTATTTCAGTAATGAAAAAGCAGAGGGAGTATGAAAGCAGGATAAAAAGTGTGTTACATGTTTTAACATGAGTCAAATCTGATTCAATGGCAGTGAGTTTAGTGGGTACATGTTGTAAGGGTAAAGTTGTTCTTGTTGTTGTTATGTGCTATTGAGTCGGACTCGACTCATAGCGAACCCTCCTTGGGTTTCTGAGGCAGTATCATTACGGAAGTAGATTGCACCATCTTCCTTCCTAGGAGTGGCTGGTGGGTTTGACCCGCCAGCCTTCTGGTTAGCAGTCAAGTGCTTTAGGCACTACACTACCAGCGCTCCATAAGGGTAAAGGATGTTTTAAAATCTGTCTTTCATTATTCTAAGAGAAGACAGTACTATGTAATAGTTAAAAACCCAGGCTATGGAATCAATATAAGATTCCTGAGAACTCTGGTAGCGTAGTGCCAAAGACATTTGACTGCTAACCAGAAGGCTGGTGGTTCAAACTCCTCAGCCACTCCTTGGAAGGAAGATTGGGCAGTCTACTTCTATAGTGATAAACCAAATCAAATTCACTGCTGTCAAGTCAATTTCAACTTATAGTGACCCCCTCCTTGGGTTTCTGAGGCAGTATCACTATGGAGATAGATTGCCCAACCTTCCTTTCGAGGAGTGGCTGATGGATTTGAACCACCAGCCTTCTGGTTAGCAGTCAGATGCCTTAGGCACTATGCCACCAGAGCTCCTACGGCCTCGGAAACCCAAGGAGGGGTCACTATGAGTCGGGGTGAACT
>NW_006921685.1:8890484-8895563 GCF_000298275.1 Orycteropus afer afer | reverse complement strand
TTTGAACCACCAGCCTTCTGGTTAGCAGTCAGATGCCTTAGGCACTATGCCACCAGAGCTCCTACGGCCTCGGAAACCCAAGGAGGGGTTGCTATGAGTCAGATCTGACTAGACAGCAGTTAGTTTGTTTTTTCTTTGGTTTTGGGTGACACAAATGGTTTGTGCTCAGCTACTAACTTAAAGTTGGCAGTTCATAGTTTACACACTGGAGTCTTGCAATAAAGGCCTGGCTATCTGCTTCTGTAAAAATTACAACCGAGAAAATCCTGTGGAGCAGTTCTGTTCTGTCAAATGGGGTCAACGTGAGTTAAAATTGACACAATGGCAACTATTTTTCTTTTTTTGAATGGAATCAATCTGTCCTAGTTCTACTACTTTTATTATTATTATTTAATTATTCTTTTAACCTTTCTATTATAATTTGAATGAATATTTTACAAAGCAAATTCATTTTAAATTTAACAGTTCATAGGCATTTTGTTTTGTGACATTGATTACAATCCCCATAATATAATAGCTCTCTTCCTGCTTCCTCCCTGTACTTATCCTTTCTGTATGTCCTTCTTGCCTATGCATTCCTGCCTCCCTACCTTTCTGCCTATGTAAATGCTGCCCTTCTGATCCCCCATGGTTGATTGTTATAAAGAGTTAATTTCCCTGGTGTGGTTGTTCATAGGTCTGTCTATTATTTGGCTGAGTGGTAAGCCACAGGAATGAGTCCAATTCCAGGCTGGAACAGTGACTCGACATAATAGTCTTAGGGGATTTCACCAGTCCCTATTCAGCCAGTAATCCTGGTCTTTTCTTACGTTTTTGCGTTTTATTCCAAATTTTTTTCTCCCACTCCATCCTGGATCTCCAAATGTGATACCTTTTCAAGTGGTTAGCATTGGTGTCTGGGCACCATCTAGTTCTTCTGTTCTCAGGATTGTGTAGGCTGAGGTTCTCACAGTCCATTAATTCTTTGGACTGGTTTTTTCCATGAGTCTTTGCTTTTCTTCACTTTTCTTTGCTCCAGATCCCAGTCTCTATTCACCAAGGTAGAATGTAGAACAATATTTTTGTGTAGTATTTTGTGCTATTTGAGCTTGATGTCCCCCGTGACCATGGTCCTAAGCCTGTAGGCCCAGTGACTCACTCCTTCAAGGTGCTTAGTTGTGGTTAAAAAGTAATCCTAACTTTGTCCCCTGTTAACTCTTCTACTTTTTAACTCTGTCATCTTTACAATTCAGGATAAAATGGAATAGTGATGTAGCTATAGGCTAGGGATACAGCAGGCAAATTCTTAACATCTGCTACACAGTAACTTGCTCAATAAATGTTATTAGTGACATGGAGACATCTTTTGACATCTTTCAGTTCTAGTGACTTATCTAGAAACTGGTATTGAATTTCATTTAAAGTAAAACAACTACTTCTACTTAATATAAAACATCTAAAAATCTGTATGAACTAATTCAAAGAAGCATGTAATACTTCATTTGGAGCAGTTCTCATTTCTCTTTGCTATTTATATCACTGAATATCCTGATCCTACAAAAAGTAAAATTGATTTTGTTTTTGTATTGCTAATGAATTAGAGAGGAGCTCTAGTAGCGTAGTGCCTAAGGCACTTGACTGCTAACCAGAAGGCTGGCGGTTCAAACCCACCAGCCACTCCTCAGAAGGAAGGTTGGGCAATCTACTTCTGTAGTGATACCACCTCGGAAACCCAAGGAGGGGTCGCTATGAGTCAGGTCTGACTCGATGGCATATAACAACAACAACAATGGCAATAACAATGAATTAGAGTGTTATTGCAAAGTTTTATTAGGATTAATCACTTAAAACTCATGAAATGTAAAATGATTTATTTTCAGTCTTTGCTATGTTCTGCCAGTGTCTGTGGACAAAGAGCAGATTGAGCTTTATAAGATTTACTTACTAATGTAAGTCATTTCTGATTATTATAAAAAGTTTGGTTTATTTATTATTTTTTGTGTTTTGTTACAAATATAGCACTTCTTTATTTCAGAACTCCTAAAAGACACTGTAAGCATAGAAGGAAAAGTGCTTCAACTCACACAACTAAAAGATTTTTGCTATTAATATTTTGGATAATTTCTTTCCAGGATTGTTTCTATACATTTAAGAATGTGATCTTCCAATACATGCCTTTTTGAATATGTCTGCTTTTGTAAGTTGCATTGGTTTCTTGAGAACTTTCTTCTGTCTTTTGATTCTTTTGTAACTCCTCCCTGTATTGGTTTAGAGTACTTAGCAAGGTTTCCTCAGTTTAAAAGCAGAACAAATGAAGAAGCAAACAAACATAAAAATATAATGAACCAACAATACAAGAGGAGCTTACCATTCTAAGCAGCATGATATGCAGAAAACTCAAGTTTTCCCCTCATTCATTTTCCCTTAAGTGGTATCCTAGCAGGGAAAAGAAGGGATCATGAGGGAAGTGTATTCTGGTTGGAAAGAGTATGTGGTTGTAGAAGTACATTATACAGCATTTTTAGCAGAACTAAGTAAGTGGTTCGTTGTTAGGTGTCAATGAGTCAGTTCCGACTCAGAGCGATCCTCTGTACAACAGAACACAACACTGCCCGGTCCTGTGCCAGGCTCTCAATCCTTGCTATACCTGAGCTCTTCGTGGCAGCCACTGTGTCAGTGCATTTCTTAAAGGCCTTCTCCTTCTTCATTGACCCTCCACTTTACCAAGCATGATATCCTTCTCCAGGGAATGGTCCCTTCTGACAGCAAGACTAAAGTAGGTGAGATGAAGTCTAGTGATTTTTGCTTCTAAGCAGCATTCTGGCTACACTTCCTCCAGGACAGATTTGTTTGTTCTTCTCACAGTCCATGGTACTTTCATTATTCTTTGCCAACACTACAACTCAAAAGCATCAATTCTTCTTCAGTCTTCTTTATTCATTGTCCAGCTCTCACATGCATATGAGGTGATTGAAAATGCCATGGCTTGCATTAGGCACACTTTAGTCTTCAAAGAACCATCTTTGCTCTTCAGCACTTGAAAGAGGGCTTTTGCAGCAGATTTGTCCAGCACAATATTTTGTCTGATGTCTTAACTGCTGCTCCTGTTAGTGTTGATTGTAGAACCGAGTAATATGAAATCTTTGACAACTACAATCTTCTTTTCTCTGTTTATCATGATGTTGCTTATTGGTCCAGTTGTGAGGATTTTAATCTTCTTTATGTTGAGGTGTAATCCATACTGCAAACTGTAGTTTTTAATCTTGGTTTAGGAGCACCTTAGTCTTCAAAGTGACATCTTTGCTCTTCAGCACTTTAAAAAGGTCTTTTGCAGCAGATTTGCCTGATCCAATGTGTCGTATGATATCTTGACTGCTGCTTCCATGGGTGTTGATTGTAGATCTAAATAATATAAAATCATTGGCAACTTCAATCTTTTCTCCATTTATTGTAATGCTGCTTATTGGTGCAGTTGTGAGGATTTTCATTTTCTTCATGTTTAGGTATAATACTTCAGACTGTAGTCTTTAATCTTCATCAATAAGTGCTTCAAGTTTATACTTCATATGAGTAGTACTGGAAGGCTTTTCCACAGACTAGGTTCTGTTTCCATATACTTCACATCATATTTCTCCTCCTCTACTCATATCCTTTTAGCCTGAGCCCTGTTTATTTAGATTTAAGTAAGCATTTCTAAATATTCTTTAGAATGTTGATAGGTGGTAAACAAAATGAAATCTAATAAAGTAAAATTTTGTAGCCAAATATGTTTGGGTGTGCCTTTGGTGAAGCAATCAATTTTCTTTTACAGTAGGACACTTCAGATCTTTTGATGTGCAAATGTATTGTAAATCTCTTCACAGACAGAGAGTAGGTACCCTTGGATCCAGAGGCATCGCTCACACCTCCGACTCCTACCCCTGCCTTTTTAAAAGAGCAACTTTAAGGCTTAATTTTCTTTGAGATAGACTTTGATATACCACTTAGGATATTATCTGCTAAAAACCTGGTAAAACAGTATTTGGCAGTATGACACGAGAAAGAGAATGGTTGGTGGAGTTCATGTTGTAGGAAGGCAGCGTTGATGGAAGAGGTGGGAGGATATCAAAGGCAAAGGAAATTACCTGATTTTGTAGAACTGTATCACTAAGATTGGAGTCCTTGGCTGGTGAAAAAAGCTTAAGTGCTCTGCAGCTAACTGATGGCACTGTGGTGATGGAGTGGTTAAGACATATGGGTGGTAACCAATAGGTCAGCTGTTCAAACCCACCAGCTGCTCTGTAGAAAAAAAAGATGAGGCAGTCTGCTTCCATAAAGATTTACAGCCTTGGAAACTCAAAGGGAGGTTTGCTATGAGTTGGAATCAACTTAGTGGTGCTGAGAGGCTGCTAACTGAAAGGTTGGAGTTTCAGGTCCACCCCAAAGTGCCTTGGAAGAAAGATCTGGTGATCTCCTTCCAAATAATTGTTGTTGTTGTTGTTATGTGCCGTCGAGTCGGCCCCGACTCATAGCGACCCCTCCTTGGGTTTCCGAGGCAGTATCACTACGGAAGTAGGATTGCCCAACCTTCCTTCCGAGGAGTGGCATTGAAATCCTATGGAGTATAGATAGTTCTACTCTGACACACACATGGTTTCCATCATGTGGAATCAACTTTGCAGCAATTGGTACTGGTATTGCTAAGATCATCCGTACTGTAGAGACCCCATCCACTCTGGCATACATGGCATTGACTCAAGCCTACATATGTCTTATGAGAATGGTAGTGACCCAGACCAGTACTGAATTTTACTTATTAAAGAATTTAATTGAAGGATTGAGCCTAGTTGCTGAGGCAGTTTAGAAAGGAGGGCTTATTTGCCAGTTAACTCTGCTAACATACGGTTCCCAAAGAAGCTGAAGCAAACACTGATATTTAAAAGCAAGTTGAGATGTAAATCACCTGAATTTGGTTTATAGGAAAGAAAAAGAAAAATCAGTTTTATGAATGTAAGAGTATTTAAAATGTGCTCCTTGAGTGGCACATATACCATTTTAAAACATGACTCTGTTGTTGTTGGGTTCCCCCCACGGCAGGGCTTCCCCAACCCAAGTCAGGGA
>NW_006921685.1:8884861-8890219 GCF_000298275.1 Orycteropus afer afer | reverse complement strand
GGCGCGAATACAAAATACAAGTGATTGGTTATTTTAACATAGTTTTACAGGTCATTGGTGGGTTCATACTTTGGTTTTCTGGCGGGAGTGTGGACGACTGATGCAATTTTCCAGGAACTGGGGCCCGCCTTTTTACTGGTCTTAATGGTGGCCTCTCTTTGTCATGTTGAAACATTAAATTTTAATTGCACATTGTTATAAATGACACATTTTGCAAAGTTTATAGCTGACCAGTACCTAAGATTTCAATTAAGTCCAGTGTTTCTATTTATGATCAGTTTCTGTTGTTACAAATCTATTCGAATAAAAGGAAAAAAAATAACAAAACCTTAAACTTTTAAGTATTGTTTAACTGTTAAAAATCTCCAATGATCTTCCCTTTCATATGAGGCTAACATTGGATTATTTTCTTCAGCATGCACAATTTATTTATGAAAAGCCATGGCAAAATATATCAACTTTTGGATTTGGTTTCAGTATGTCAAAATTTAAAAATGTTTTTGGGGACATTTAGTGTAAAAACTTTTTATATTCCCCTGGTATTACTCTATTTCTGTATCTGTAGTTTTAAATTGCTGGGTCTGAAAACATTCAGTTTACATCATGAAATAGAGCTAGACTTATTTCTAAATATATTGGCATTAGAATAAGGCTACCTTTTCCACTAGTGTTTCCACACCTATTTTAAAATTTAGGTTTCACATATTTTCTTTTGATTGCTAATCTAGTATAAGTACTCAAGTTTCGCTCCCATTTTGGAATATGAATATGTCAGGAAGAAATGACCTCAGACATTACTGAGAAATCTGTGTCATTCTTTTCCTATTATCAACTGTTTTTGTGCTGACATCTGGTCTGAGCTCAAAGATCTACTATAGCCAGTCACTTTGTGCTAAATGCTATTTGACCTTCAAATATCTGTAGGCCCAGCCAGGACTGGGTCAGACTTGATTCTCTCCAGTTTTAGATACCTGGCCAATTTCTCTGGCCAGCATTAGGCATTGACTCTTCTAAACGTCGGCGGATGATTTTATGAAAGGGTATGTTATCCTTTCCCTTGTCTGTAGTCTGTTTCAACAGTGGAAATAATGATACTTATGTATTAGTGCTAAGGGCATTTGGAATATCTGTATCTGTTGTAATCTTCTTTAGCTCTCTTTTCTTCTGCCTTGCCTTCCAACTCTCCCTCTCTCTTTCCTTTCTTTATGTCTTCCTCTTCCTAGTACTTCTTTTGAGAGTGGTGATGGTAGAAGCATTCATATGTTATCTCGTGTCTGAATCCCCTTGCTGGAATTCTTAGGAAGGCCTTTTTAGCCAGACAGTTGAGAGAGATGGTTGGGATGCTACAAGTTACCTAACTGAAATCGGTCTGCATTACTGATTGAGAAAGCTTCACGGAGTCTGTACTTTTGGCAGTAATAAGACCTTTGCAGTAGATTTTAGTTTACATAGACTTTCTTCGATGGGGTAATCTGGCAGGCTTTACATGCAGCTGTGACAATGAAAGCCTTGGAAAAAAATCCTCTAAGGCAAAACACTTGAAACCTTTCACCAAACAACACCAGAAACCAAACTCACTGCCACTGAGTCAGTTTTGACTCATAACAACCTCTATTGGGTTTCTGAGGCAGTAAATCTTTATAGAAGTAGATAGCCCCAGCTTTCTTCCCCAGAGTGGCTGGTGGCTTTGGACCACCAAGCTTCTGATTATCGGTCAGTGACTTAGGCACGGCACCACCAGAGCTGGTATGGTAAAACACCAGGTTGTGAGAGCATTCAGCAAAGAACAGTAATTAGGGAATAGTCAGATGGTGGATTAAATATAGCTTTTTGTTGCTTTGATGATTGTTACGCAGCCACAATAAGCAGGTGTGACCTGAGAAACAAAACGGGTGTCTGTTGATAAAGTCGTTGTTCCCATCAAGGTCACTCTACCTCATGATGACCTCCTATATCACAGAATGAAATGTTGCTCAGTCTTACACCATCTTTATGATTGATGGTATATTTGAGTCCATTGATTTTCTAATTTGAGAGTGCCCTATATCTTGTTTCATTGTGACAAAGTACAGTTAAGTACTTCCTGCGGCGTATTTACAAGCAGAAAATCAATTGTGTTGTTTGGTGTCTCTGTCTTGGAAAATATGAAGTGAAAAAATGTGGTTCTAGGTTTCAATAGTTGAAACATTTGTGGTCATATAAAAAAAAGATATGGTATCACCTTTATTCACCTCTTTTTCAAACTAACCAGTATACTACAACATTTAAGCCAATCTTGGAGTGATAGAGACTAACATTATTAGTGCTGTTTGTCAAGAAATATATTGAGAGCCTATGTAAGTATGCTAGGCACTGTTCTAGGTTATGGAGACACAATAGGAAACAAAACAAACAAGCTTCCTAAGAGGAGACAGGCAGTAAACATACAAGGAAGCTGTCAGATCAGCAGAGATCTTGGGTGATGCAGAGAAATAAAATAAGATGATGTGACAGTAAGTGATTCACATATCTTTAGAATGAGTGGTCAAGAAGAGATGAAAGTGAGGTTTAAAGCTGAAAGAAAAGATACTAGACATGAGGAAAAATCTGGAGGATCAAGTTAGAAGACAAAGAGATAGGAAGAAGCCAAATGTTGTATGGCTTTGTGAGCCAAAGTAAGCAAGTTTAATTATAAGGGTAATTGGGGCCCCAGAAGATTTTAAACAGAAGGATGAGGTGATACAATTTACTTTATGTGTGTGTGTATATATAAAATATTTTTGAATAGAGACTAGAAAGGGTGAGGGGCAATAATACCCTAAGGTGGGAGGGTATTATTATTTTGCAAGTGAGAAATGATGGCAGCTTGGAGTATAGCAATAATTAGAGTGATAGAAAGGCATATATGGATATTTTGAAGGTAACTTGAAAGGAACAAAAAGATGCCAGAAATATCTAAACATTCAGAAAAATGTAATATTTTTCCCTCTTTCTTCCCCCTTACTTTTGGATTGCTTCTTTATATTAGAATAATGTAATTTCATCTTTGAGTGATTAGAAAGGTAAGTAAGTCTTTATCATAGTTAATCAAAATTATATTATCATTGGTGATGTTAGAAAAAGTATTTTAATGCTACAGTTTATTCTTGTAAGATGTCCAGGCATTTTGAATTTTCTTGTGCAATGACTAATCATAAATACTCTTTGAATTGATGGCACTTATAAACTAGTGGGAGTAATGTTTTTGTGTCAGGACTCTGGAAGACATGGCTACACTGGGAACAGCTAGCAGTGACTGAACTTGCTTTGGATTGAATTGCATCCCCCCAATATATACATTGGAATCGTTACCTTGATCTATCACAGATTGTATCTGTGATATAATCTTATTTGGGAATAGCTTTTCTTTGTTATTTTAATGAGGTCATGTCAGTGTAGGGTGTGTCCTAAACCTAGTCACCTTCCAGTTAAGAAGCAGCATAGACAGGGACAAGTAACCACAAATGGGGGAAGATGGATGCTGTGTGAAGATTGCCAAGGAACTGAGGAATGACAGGTTACAGAAGCTGAAAGAGACAAAGATCTTCTCCCTAGAACCAACAGCTGGTTCCCTGAATTTGGTCTTCTAACCTCCTAAATGGTGAGAAAACGAATTTCTGTTTTGCAAAGTCTGTTACAGCAGCTTAGGAAAGTAAAAGAGAATGATGCAAGGAAGTCACTGTGAGCCACAGATATATATCCCACTGTGTCCAAACTCACTCAATTTCCATTTCTGTAGATCCCCAAAATGTCCACTAATGACTTTTAACATGAAAGCAAGTGTGAGAGGGAAAGTTCAGAGTAAGGGACAACAGACTTAACCAATTGAAGTTAAAATATTTTTTTAAAAACTTAAAATAAAGTACATCATGGAAAGATTATTAGGGCCCCTCCCTGGGCCTAAGGAATGGCCTGTGCAGATGAGACACCCTAAACCTTAAACTTCTTTAACTTTCTCTGGGAGGAAAGAATGATTAAGTAAAGTGCATACAGAACTGATTAAAAAAAAAAAAAAAAAAATCAAGTGCATAGAAAACAGAAAGGTGCCCCTTGATTTATATTCAAAACTCACCATTTTGTTTAAAAAATTAGATCTGATGTCTTTGATAAAAAGTTTTGTGCAAGTAGCAATATGATGTGTCTGGCAGATACCACGTTGATAAAGTCTCCAGGCTAGCATACACAAGTGGTTACACTTTAGAATATATTGTAGAGCTACTTTCCTCTCACACCCAACAGAAACTACAAACATCAGCTGACACTTGCTGCCTTTAGATTATTGGTTTTATCTTTGAGAGAAAATTGTGCTCTTTTGTATTTAATATCTCTGCTACAAAAGATGTGGATGAAAAGATGTAGTTGACTGACTGTGGAGCAATCAAAGACTTTTCTCAATTGAATGTAAGTCTTTTTATTCTTTCATCTCAAAACCTGAATTGTTTTTGAACTCAGAGAAAACCTAAGTATTTTCCACCTCAACATTTTGTTCAATTGATTTTCAAAGTGCTGGGGAGAGTGTCCTGACTCAAATTTTGCAATAATTGAATGTAAACTTAAGAACTTTGCTTTCAGTTTACTGAAGTTCTATTCAGAAAGTTAAATAAATTTGGGAAGAGATCATTTGTCTAAATAATCATTAATATTAACTTTATGAAAATAGGTCAGAATGAAAATTGGGAGGTATAACTTGGAAGAGACGAGGGATGTGATTAGAAATAATGAGCTCCTCCCATGGTGTTGATGGCAACTTCTTCATTTGCTCCTTTTGCTTATTCATGTTGGCAGTCAGAGTAATAGCAAAGAAAAGCGTAAGGAATTTTTAAATATTTATTCAGTAAATTTTGACCAAGGATAGAGCTTGTAAGATTTGCAATCTGTTATTCTATTTAAACAAACCATAAGAACAGTTCCCTATGACAGGAATGGAGCTGTGATTGAAGAAAATGAAAGAAGTGAAAAGAAAATAGCAATTTTGTATAGAATTGCTATAAATAGCTCTGAATTTTCTTCATCTTCTTTACTATATTGTCTGATTCAAGAGAAGGTTGTTTACTTATGGAGAATAATTTTGTTGTTTGTTTTTTTACTGTTTAAATTCATTAATTTAGGTTTTGAAGTTGAATTCACAGATTAGTCAAGGACAATAAAGGGGGAAGTTATGGACATTTTTCGTACATACATGAGTTAGTAAAACTAGAGAAGGTATATAAGAAATCTGATTAACTAGTTTAACTTTCTCTGCAAAGCATGTTGTTGTTGTTATGTGCCGTCGAGTCAGCCCTGACTCATAGCGACCCCTCCTTGGGTTTCCGAGGCAGTATCACTACGGAAGTAGGATTG
>NW_006921685.1:8876490-8877769 GCF_000298275.1 Orycteropus afer afer | reverse complement strand
TGGACTTGTTTTAATTGTCTTTAACTTCAAGTTGAACTTGCATATGAACAGTTGAGTGTCTGTTCCACAATCAGCTCCTGGCTTTGGCTGAAGATACTGAGCTTTTCCATTGCCTCTTGCCACAGATGTAGTCAATCCTGTGTGTTCCATCTGGTGAAGTCCACATGTACAACTGCCATTTGTGTTGTTGAAAAAAGGTGTTTGCAATGAAAAAAGGTTGGTCTTGCAAAATTCTACCATGTGAGTTCCAGCATTGTTTCTGTCACCAAGGCCAAATTTTCCAACTACTGGTGATTCTTCTTTGTGTCCAACTTTTGCATTCCAGTCATTAGTGATAATTAACACATCCTGATTGCAAGTTTGGTCAATTTCAGACTGCAGAAGTTGATAAAAGTTTTCAATTTGTTCATCTTTGGCTTTGGTGGTTGGTGCATAAATCTGAATAATAGTCGTATTAATGGGTCTTCCTTGTAGGCATATGGATATTATCCTGTCACTGACAGCATTGTGCTTCAGGACAGATCTTGAAACATCCTTTGATATGATGAATGCCACGCCATTCCTCTTTAAACTGTAATTCCTGGCATAGTACATCACTTGGTTGTCTGATTCAAAATGTCCAAAAGTCCACTTCAGCTCAGTAATACCTATGATATCAATCTTTATGCGTTCCATTGCATTTTTGACAACTTCCAATTTTCCTGGATTCATACTTCGTACATTCCATGTTCCGATTATTAATGGATGTTTACTTCTGTTTCTCCTCAATTTGAGTGGTGCCACATCAGCAAATGGAGGTCTTGAAAGCTTTACCTTATCCATGTGAGTAAGGCTGATTTTACTCTGATAATGCAGCTCTTTCCCAGTCCTACTTTGAGAAATTTTTAAGCTAAGTGACTCATCTTACTCCGCTGTATTGGACAATGTTTCTGGGCTATTTATAAAGTTGTGCAGTAATGTATCAGACAGTGTTTCTCTGCTATTCATAAGGTTTTCCCTGGCCAATTCTTTGAGAAGTGGATGGCCTCCTCCTTCTTCCTAGTCTGCCTCAGTCTGCAAGCTGGGATGATACCTGTGCAACAGGTGCACCCCCGCTGGGTTTGAAACATCAGTGGCACAACCTCAAGACTCACAGCAACACGTCACCACAGTAGGACAAACCGACAGACAAGTTTGTCTCCCTTAGCTGTTGGAAACCCCTCCAACCACCCTTACCTGGATCCCTGCAGCTAACTCCTTGATCTCTTCCAGTCCCTTTTGCCGTTTCTGTTCTCTCCTT
>NW_006921685.1:8871932-8876230 GCF_000298275.1 Orycteropus afer afer | reverse complement strand
CAAGGAGGGGTCGCTATGAGTCGGGGGCGACTTGACGGCAAATAACAACAACATAATATATATATGGTCTTTTGTGAATGACTTCTTTCACTCACCATTCTTTTTAAGGTTCATTCATATTGTACCGTGTATGGAGACTTCATTCTTTTTTATTGGAAAATAGTATTTCATGGTGTGGAATACCAATTCATTAATCCATTCATGTTGAGGGATATTGGGTTTGTTTCTACTTTTTAGTTGTTATGTATTTTCTAGTATTGTGATCTGAATTTATCCTTTACCTTTCTTTGATTTGCATCACAACTTGCAATGTTGAATAGGTAACTTAGGCTGTTTTCCTCTGTTTATATCCAGTGTTTAGATGTGGTATTTCCAGATGTGGGAGTGTGTTAACTGACCACTTAATTCCTTAAAATGTGTTTACAGCTTCATGCAAAAAAAGAATGAAAGAGAGAAAAAAAGTCAACACACATCTAACTACAAATGTCCATACACACAAACCCCTGGATTTAAAAAGTGAGAGATAGTCACATGTGAACCCATTACTTCTTGACACAGACAGTATTGTAAACCTGGGTTTAGATTTAAATTTCAAAAAAATACACTGAGGTGTTTAATGTTTATCCTTAAATATCCAGGATAAGACCACGATGACAGCTAGCAACTGATTTTTTATGGTGTTGGAAAGACATGAGAGGAATACATTTTTATCATGCGTCACATGCAGTGATTTGTGTACCTCCTTTATGTCCCCATTTAGATTTTGGTGAGAGTAGTAGGGAAGTCTTTTCTTATTTGTTTTCCTAGGAATAGGAGAAGGAACTGTCTGTGCATTTATGTGTTTGTATTTTTTTTCCTCAGAAGGGAAGTCAGCTCTGGGCCTATTTTTGCTCAAACACATAGAGCAGTAGCTGTGAGTGTGCCTGCTCACACCAGCTGCCATTGTAACTGAGAAGTGAGCTGTTTTTTAAGTTTCCTTTAAGATATATGATAAATATAAGGACTATTTATTAGGTGATTACTTACCCTATTTGGTAAAGTCTCATAAGTATTTGATTTTGTCTCTAGACGGAATAGCTGTGAAGAGCTTAGATAACCGTTCAGCAAGCTTAGTGCTTGTATGGATTGGAACTGGTGACCATAGGTCATACTTGAATGACCACAGGTGACTACCAGAGTGACAAGTATATTTTTTTTTTCTATTGCTTGCATTTTGAGGAAAAAAAGTCATCTAACAAAGATAAAAACATGAAATAGGATTGATTGAAGTTAGAGCATGAAAGAGATTTCTTTGACCTGCTTTGCTGCCCAGTCTGGTATCTCTGGCATTAGATTCTTCTAAAAGTAAACACTGTCAGTTCAAATTGTGTTAGTTTATTTTAATTTGGATTGTGCTTGATTGCCAAATGATGAACTAAATGTGAACCAGGCTTACTATTCTATTTTCCTTTGTGGAAAATTAATTGAACAAACACTTATGGGAATCTACCAGTGTTGTCAGATGAGACCAGTCACTGGAGAAGGATATCATGCTTAGTGAAGTAGAGGGTCAGTGAAAAATGGGAAGACTCTCATCGAAATGGATTGACACAGTGGCTGCAACGACAGGCTCAAGCATAGCAAGGATTGTGAGGATGGTGCAGGATCAGTCAGTGTTTAGTTCTGTTGTGCATAGTGACACTATGAGTTGGAGCTGACTCAACAGCATTTAACAACAACAGCAAAAACATGTTGAATAAGATACAGTAGTGATACTCAACCAGATCATTGTCTAGGCACAGATACATATATTTTTTTAAAATTGACGTGGAAATATATATAACATTTTTTACATGTATAATTTAGTGAGAGAAAGATATTTTTATCACTAGAGAGTAAGCATCGTGATGGCAGGGACTAAAACTGTGTTGCTTAGCATTGTACACCTACTCCCTAACACAGTTGTTCATATGATGTATCTTACACACCCAGCAAATATTTGGTGAATGAATGAGTGAATGTATAATTATAGCATAATATTAAAATGCTACAATGGAATATAAGGGATACAGATGAACTGGCTTTGTACTGGGAGAGGGAAAAGTTTTATGTATTTATATTTTTTAACTAGGTTGTAATGACTGGATAGGATTTCAACAGAAAGAGAAAAGGAACTGAACTTATGAAAATTAATTCCCATATCAGACATCATGTTGGATATAGGGTAATTTATTTAACAGATTAATTAAATAATATAGCATAATTATGTTCATTATGCAGAAGGGAAACTGAAGCTTGGAGATTTTAAGTGACTAGCCTGAGATCTCTGGTGGTGTACTGCCTCAGGCATTTGACTGCTAACTAGAAGGCTGGTGGTGCAAAACCACCAACCATTCCTTGGAAGGAAGACTGGGCAATCGGCTTCTGTAGAGATACCACCTCGGAATCCCAAGGAGGGGTTGCTATGAGGTGGAATCGACTCGACGGCGGTGAGTTTGGTTTTGTGGAGCCTGAGATCAGGGCCTTGGTGGTTCAGTGGTAGAATTCTCACTTCTGTCAAAGTTCTGGGTTTGCTTGCTGGCCAATGTGTATTATGTACAGCCACCTTCTGGCTGTAAGTGGAGGCTTGCATGTTGTTATGTTGCACAGGTTTTAGTGGAGCTTCCAGACTAAGATGGACTAGGAAGAAAGACCTGGTAATCTACATCCAAACATTAGCCTGTGAAAACCCTGTGGATTACAACTTTATGATCCTCACCTTATCATGCAAATGGTACAGAACTAGGCAGCATTTTGTACTGTTTTGTGCAGGGCAACCATGCTTCAGGAGTGACTCAAAGGCATCTGATGACAACAGCCCAAGGTCAAATAGCTTACAGTGATGGGTCCAATTTTTGAGCTTAAGGATATATCTACATTACCTTCACACCAGTAACAAGTAAACTTCCCTTGCTTTGAAGTACAGCCAAAGATCTAATTTCAGGATGAAAGACTTGAAAGCTAACCGTGTCTTGCTATAAGCTAACATGTATTTGTAAGCTGTGCTTTTATTGACTATGCAAAGGGATTTGATTGTGTGGCTCATAACAAGTTATGGATAATATTGCATACAATGGTAATTCCAGAACAATTAACTGTGCCCATGTGAAACCTGTACAGACCCAAAGGCAGTCATTCGTACAGAAAAAAGGGATACTGCATGGTTTAAAATCAGGAAAGGTGTGTGTCAGGGTAGTATCCTTTCATCATATTGATTCAGTCTATATACTGAGCAAATAATCTGAGAAGCTGGAGTATAGGAGGAAGAATGCAGCATCAGGACTGGAGGAAGACTCCAATCAGCCTATGCTATGCAGATGACACAACCTTCTGAGATGTGCAGAAGACTCCAAACAGCCTGCAATATGCAGATGACACAACTTTGCTTGCTGAAAGTGAGGAAGATTCGAAACACTTAATGCTAAAGATCAAAGGCTTCAGCCTTCAGTGTGGAGGTGGATTGACACAGAGGCAGTGACCATGGGCTTAAGCATTGGCAATGATTGTGAGGATGGCTCAGGACTGGGCAGTGTTTTGTTTTGTTTTACATTGGTCCCTACATTTCTGAACTTACTCCTTGGCACCTAACAGCTACATTTCACCTCATAGAACTTTATGGAATTATTAAGATTTTGATTAGAAATGGAGAAAATTCATGTAAACATTTTTCATTTTCCTGAATCGTTTCTTATGTAAAAAAGCCCTTACCTACACTGTGCTGTATTTTCACTGACAGAAGGAAGAGGCTATCCAAAGGCACATGGAACGATGAGCTCACAAAGAGGTTGCTATGGTTGGTTTAAAAGGTGTGATTGAGCCTTTACTCTGGAGCCAGGTGCTGTGCAACCTGCAAAATAGACAGGCACCCAAGGCATATTTGTTAGAGGAAGGAATTGGCAAGAGATGAGTTTTGTCCTCATCATATCTATGCTAAGCAGTTTATATTTTATCTTGTAGGAAATAGGTGTCCATGGAGGTTTTCAAATGGGAAAGTTATTTATTTTTTCTCAAGAAAGTTGACTAAAATATGGAGAACTGGTATCCAGAGCATTGGTGTGTGAATGTGATGTTTGCTACTATACAGTGTTGATCTTCAATAAGAACACTTTTATATACTAACATTTTACCACATTTTGATGTATGAGTATAAAATAGGTTCAGATCTTTGTCTCCTTGAATTGTATTTGGTGCTTTCTTTGCATCATTGTTGTTGTTGTTGTTGTTAAGTGCCGTCAAGTCATTTCCGACTCATAGTGACCCCATGCACAGCAGAACGAAAC
>NW_006921685.1:8867005-8871832 GCF_000298275.1 Orycteropus afer afer | reverse complement strand
AGCCCTGACTCATAGCGACCCCTCCTTGGGTTTCCGAGGCAGTATCACTACGGAAGTAGGATTGCCCAACCTTCCTTCCGAGGAGTTGCTGGTGGGTTTGAACCGCCAGCCTTCTGGTTAGCAGTCAAGTGCCTTAGCCACTATGCTACCAGAGCTCCCAAAGCATAGTATTCTCCTTTAAAGATGATGAATCAATCTTCACATAAATAATCTAATGACTTTCTTCTCATGAGGCTTCCCTTAACATATTGTTGGAGAGCTATAGTTTGTAAAGCTTCATATTAAATTAAGTGGGGATCTTTGTTTTACATGGCCCTTCACATAGTTGGAGACTTCATCATTGCTGTCCCCTCTGTAGCTTAAGCAGCCTCAGTTTCTTTATTTGTTCTACATGTGAGATGGCTTTTGGATTACAAACTAATGCTGATCAACTTGCTTTCTTTTTGGTGCTGGGTGCTGTATTAATTTTTCAGGACTGTCATAAAGTTTGTACCACAAACTAAGTGGCTTAAAACAACAGAAATTTATTCTTAGTTCTGGAGAAAGAATTCAGAGTGTCATCAAGGCCATGCTCTCCATAAAAGCTCTTGGGGAAGAGTCTCCCTTGACTCTTCACACTTGTGGTAGCCCCAGGCATTCTTGGTCTGGTGGCCACTTCCCTCTTCCCATGGCCATCTTCCCTCTGTGTTTGTCTCTGCATCTCTTCTCCTTTTCTTAGAAGGCATGGTCATATAGGATGAGGGCCCACTCTGTTGCAGTCCGACCTCACATTAACTAATTATATTTGCAGAGACTTTATTTACAAATAAGGTCACATTCATAGTTACTAAAGATTAGGACTTAAACTTTTTCTTTTATTTTCTTGAGGTCACATTTTCAACCTATAATGGATGTTCATCTTCTTTTCTGGCATAGCCCTGATTTTATTCATTGTTGTAGTCTTCCAGGTATTTTGGTGAATGACTTCCCCTCCCTAGCTCCAGGGGTGAATCATGATTCATATGAACCAGTCATGTGGTCTAATTGGCCCTATGACCCAGTCCTGGAAGTGAGACATGAGAGGAAGTCAGTCAGAAGACTTTTGTAAAACCCATTTTCCAAATAAAAACACACATGGAAGGAATGCATTTTGTTTTCTTTCTCTTGGGAGGTGGAACTGTCAGTAGTAGGTGCCACCTAGAACTGCAGCACTTAGCTTGGAAACCTTAGGAGATCTATCACCAGAGAGCAGGGATAAAAGGTAGAAAGAGTCACAGTCCCTGGGGTTCTTGAGGTCAAGTTGAGCAGCTTAGTATTCCTTTCTCATAACTTCCTGTTATGTGAGATAATTAATTCTTCCCTGTTTCTATTTCCATTAGTTTGCTTTTCTGTTACTTGCAGACCAACACATGCTCACATATATACAATCCCTCTTATTGTTTATCCTAATTCATGAAACCTACCAACCACTGATAGCATTGTTTTTAATATCTTCTACATGGAATTTTTATATTTCCATGAGACCTTTCTGTAATGATTCATAAACATAGGTAAAAGTAGATAACATAGTTTTTATGAAAATTAAATTGTCCTTAAAACTTTTTCCTGGGATTAAGTTGGCAGCACTTGACAGTGTTTTTCTGCACTGTGTTTAACACTTGAGTTAGACTGGTTTGGGCCTATGCTTTCTTTGAGTGAAGGCTCCTACTGCATGTACATTTAATTTTGGTTAGTATCGTGTTTTTCATAACTCCATTTTACTGACAAAATTATTTTTTTAAATTTTGTTTTTATTGGCTTTGTTTTTTCTTTTAAACTTTCCAAACAAATATATTAAAAAATCCTTTTATTTTACTCTTTATTCAAATTACTGGGAACTATGTACTTAAATTTCCTAGTAAATAAAACTGGGAAAAGTGGAAGTTGTCAAAAATGAAATGGAATGCATAAAGATTGATATCCTAGGCATTACTGTGCTGAAGTGGACTTTTGGACATTTTGAATCAGACAACCATATGATCTACTATGCCAGGAATGACAATTTGAAAAGGAATGGCTTGGCACTCATCATCACAAAGGATATTGCAAAATCTGTCCTGAAGTACAGTGCTGTCAGTAATAGGATAATATCCATACACAAGGAAGAACAGTTAACATGACTATTATTCAAATTTATGCACCAACCACCAAAGCCAAAGATCAGGAAATTGAACATTTTTTATCAACTTCTGCAGTCTGAAATTGACCGAACATGCAATCAGGATGTGTTAATTATCACTGGTGACTGGAATGCAAAAGTTGGAAACAAATAAGAATCACCAGTAGTTGGAAAATTTGGCCTTGGTGACAGAAATAATGCTGGAGATCACATGATAGAATTTTTCAAGACCAATGACTTATTAATTGCAAATACCTTTTTTCAGTAATGCAAACAGCAGCTATACATGAGAACTTCTCAAGATGGAATACACAGAAATCAGATTGACTACATCTGTGGCAAGAGATGATGGAAAAGCTCAATATCTTCAGCCAAAACCAGGCCAGAAGCTGATTGTGGAACAGACCATCAACTGCTCATATACAAGTTCAACTTGAAGTTGAAGACAATTAAAACAAGTCCACAAGAGCCAAAACAAATGATCTTGAATTTATCTCTCCTGAATTTAGAGACCATCTAAAGAACAGATTTGATGCATTGAACAGCAATGACTGAAAACCAGAAGAATTGTGGATGGCATCAAGAACATCATCCATGAAGAAAGCAAGAGGTCATTTAAAAGATGAGAAAAAAAGAAAAGAGCAACATGAGCGACAGAAGAGACTCTGAAGCTTACCGTTGAGCAGAGAGTAGCGAAAGCAAATGGAAGAAATGACACGATAAAAGAGCTAAACAGAAGATTTCAAAGAGCAGCTTGAGCAGACAAAGCCAATTAATATAATGATATGTGCAAAGGCTTGGAGTTAGAAAACAAAAAGGGAAGAACATGGTCAACATTTCTCAAGCTGAAAGAACTGAGGAAAAAATTTAAGCCTTGAGTTGCAATACTGAAAGATTCAAGATATTGAATGATGCAGGAAACATCAAAAGAAGATGGAAGGAATACACAGAGACACTGTACGAAAAAGAACTGGTCGATCTTCATCCATTTCAGGAAGTGACATATGTTCAAGAACCAATGATACTGAAGGAGGAAGTCAAAGCTGCACTGAAGGAATTGGCGAAGAACAAGGCTCTGAGAATTGACGGAACACCCAGTGAGATATTTCAACAAAAGGATGCTCTGCTGGGGACACTCACTTGCTTATGCCAAGAGATTTGGAAGACAGCTATCTGGCCAACTGACTGGAAGAGATCTATATTTGTACCCATTTCAAAGAAAGGTGATCCCACAGAATGTGGAAATTATCAAACAATCTCATTAATATCACACGCAAGTTAAAATCTTACTGAAGGTAATTCAAAAACCGTTTTAGCAGTATATTGACAGAGAACTTCCAGAGGTGCAAGCTGGATTCAGAAGAGGACATGGAACAAGGGATATCATTGCAATTGTCAGATGGATCTTGGCTCGAAGCAGAGAATACCAGAAAGATGTTTACTTGTGTTTTATTGACCATGCAAAAGCATTCAATTGTGTGGTTCATAATAAAATGTGGTAACATAGAGAAGAATGGGAATTCCAGAACACTTAATTTTATTCATGAGGAACCTGTGCATTGACCAGGAAGCTGTTGTTCTAACAGAACAAGAGAACACTGCATGGTTTAAAATCAAGAAGGGAGTGTGTCAGGGTTGTATTCTTTCCCCATACTTATTCAATCTATATACTGAACAAATGATCCGAAAAGCTGGACTGTATGAAGAAAAACGTGGCATCAGGATTGGAGTAAGAATCATTAACAACCTGTGATATGCTGATGACAAAACTTTGCTTGCTGAAGGTGAGTATGACTTGAAGCACTTACTCATGAGGATTCAAGAATACAGTCTGCAGTATGGATTGCATCTCAATATAAAGAAAACAAAAATCCTCACAACTGGACCAATAAGCAGTCTCATGATAAATGGAGAAAAGATTGAAGTTGTCAAAGACTTCACGTTGCTTGGTGCTACAATTGACGCCAATGGAAGCATCAGTCAGGACACATCAGATGGCATATAGCATTGGGCAAGTTGGCTGCAAAGGACCTCTTTTAAGTACTGTCGAGCAAAGATTTCTCTTTGAGGACTCGGTGTGCCTGAAACAAGCCATGATATTTTCAGTCTCCTCATATTCATGTGAGAGCTGGACAATGAATAAAGAAGACAAAAGGAGAGATGATGCTTTTTAGTTGTGCTGGTGAAGAATGTTGAAATTATCATGGGCTGCTTAAAGAACTAGCAAACCTGTCCTGGAGGAAGTGCAGCCGGAAAGGTCCTTGGAAGCGAAAATGGCCAGACTTATTATTAGAAGGGACCATTCTCTGGAAAAGGATATCATGTTTGGTAAGGTGGAGGGAAAATGAAAGAGTGGAAGCCCTCAGTGAGATGGATTGACACGTGGCTGCGGCCATGGGCTCACATATAGTAGCCCATCTCACATCTCGTCGAAGGACTTCCCCTTTTTCATCGACCTTCCACCTTACCAAGTATGACATCCTTCTCCAGGGAATGGTCCCCTCTGACAATATGACCAAAGTAGGTGAGACAAAGTCTGGCCATCCTCCCTTCCAAAGAGCATCTGGACTGCACTTCCTCCAGGACATATCTTTTGGCAGTCCATGGTACCTTTAGCATTCTTCGCCAGCAGCACAACTCAGAAGCATCCACTCTTCTTCGGTCTTCCTTATTCATTGTCCAGCTCTCAC
>NW_006921685.1:8832793-8858884 GCF_000298275.1 Orycteropus afer afer | reverse complement strand
TGTGTCAGGTGCACCTTAGTCCTCAAGGAGATATCCTTGCTCCTCAGCACTTGAAACAGTTCCTTCGCAGTTGACTTTCCCAATGCTACACATCGTCTAATGTCCTGACTGCTGATTATTAATGATTGCATCATTAGTATTATATAATCATCATTCCTTTGGGCAATACCTATTAACTATAACTCACTGCTGTTGAGTCAGATCCGACTCATAGTGACCCCTCCTTGGGTTTCCGAGGTAATATCTCTGTGAAAGTGGATTGCCCAAACTTCCTTCCAAGAAGTGGCTGGTGGGTTTGAACCTCCAGCCTTCTGGTTAGCAGTCAAATGCCTTAGGCACTATGCTACCAGAGGTCCCCAATACCTACTGACTTACCATAGTTTTGAAATTTGCAATATTAGTAGTAGTCCATTGGATAGTATTTTTTTCTCTTTGAAATAGAAAACTTGTTAACTAATGTTCTGTATGTATTACTAAATTTTGCCATGACATTGTAAGATGTGATTCTTTGCCAAAAAAAAAAAGGTACCTTTTTTAGTGAACTTGCAGACAATTGAAAAGTGAAAAAGATAGTAACAAAAACAATTTGAGAAGGAAGCCATATTTTTTTCTTTTAGGGAATTATTGCTTTTGGAAATATATTTTAAAGTTTCAGCAAACACTTTTCAGAAAATGATTTATTTTAAAAAAATTATTATGCCAAGGTAAGGCTTATACCAGTAACATAGCAACTGTAGATACACATTTAATTTTGTGAGAAAGATGGCGAGAAAAATGAGTTTAAAATGAATGTGCGCTGCCAATTCAATAATGTTAAATATTTCACATGAAGGAAAGTCACTGTTTACAATGGTGATTTCTTATAATGTTTTAATCTAATATTACTTTTTCATTCATGATACAAAAGAACCTTAGGAATTGTTAAAATATCATTCTAGTCTCTCTTAGTAGTTATATACATAAAGAAACTCTTCATCTAAAAAAAGGAATAAATGATGGAAACAGATGACTGGATTATTTGACTAAGGACTTACTCATACATAATTTCATTTAAAAGGAACTAAAGGTGATGGAGGGAAAACATGTGGTTTGGCACTTGAATGTCATAAAGCAAAGTTAATATACTTTATTCAGTAAAGCATTTTAAAAATGAGCTAATTCTCAGGAAGCTAAATACTTTTTTGTTGTTCTCAAGGTAACTAGTTACTGTAAAAATAATTTAATTAAATTTTCAGAGTAAATAATGAAATGGCATGCACTACTTTCTCTCATGTGTATATAAATATTATATACATATGTATATATACATGTGTGTGTATATATATACATATATATATATATATATATATATATATATATATGATTTTTTAAAATGTCCATTTAATAAATTACATTAGTTCAAACCAAAGGTCCCAAACCACAATAAATTAAATTTAGCTTAAGTTCTGACCTTATGTAATGTAGCAAAATTTTACTGACTATACCTCAAAAATCACTGTAACCCTGCATCATTAAAGAGCTGGCAGAATTTTAAGCTGAATTCAGAAGAGGTCTTGGAATGAGGGATATCATTGCTGATACAGATGGATGTTGATCAAATGCAGAACATATCAGAAAGATAGTTCTCCATGTCTTATTGACTACACAAAGACATTCAACTGTGTGAATCATAACAAATTATGGATAATATTATGAAGAGTGGAAATTCCAGAACACTTAATAATGCTCATGGGGAACCTGTACATGGATCAAGAGACAATCATTCAAACAGAACAAGGGGATACTGAGTGGTTTAAAACTGGAAAATATGTACAGTAGGGTTGTTGTATCCTTTCACCTTACTTATTCATATGTATATGCCGAACAAATGATCTGGGAAGACTTTATGAAAAACGTGGTATCAGGATTGGAGGAACCTCATTAACAACCTGTGATATGCACAGTGCACAACCTTGTTTGCCAAAAGTGAAGACAGCTTGAAGCTTTTACTGTTGAAGGTAAGAGTCTCTAGTCTTCAGTATGGATTACCTGAACATAATGAAAACAAAAATCCTTACCTCTGGACCAATAAGCAACCTGATAATAATATAGTGAAAAAATGATAAGTTGTCAAGGATTTAATTCTACTTTGAATTAACTATCAGTGCTCATGGAAGCAGAAGTCAGGAAATCAAAAGACATACTGCATTGGGAAAATCTACAAAAGATCTCTTTAAAGTATTGAAAAGCAAAGATGTCACTTTGAAGATTAAGATGCCCCTGACCTAAGCCATGGTCTTTTCAGTTACCTCCTATTCAAGTGAAAGCTGGACGGTCAAAAAGGACAGTGGAAGGAGATGGAAGGCACATTTGAACTGTGATCTTGGCTAGGAATGTTAAATATGCCATGGACCACCAGAAGAAGGGGAGCTCTGGTGGTGTACTGCCTGAGGCACCTGACTGCTAACCAGAAGGCTGATGCTTCAAACCCAACAGCCACTCCTTGGAAGGAAGTTTGGGCAATGTACTTCCATAGAGATACTACCTTAGAAACCCAAGGAGGGCTCACTGTGAGTTGGATATGACTCCACAGCAGTGAGTACCAGAAGAAAAACATCAGGTCACCATGAGTTGGTATCGACTCATGGCAACCAACAGCAGCAAAAAAAACTCTTTAACCAAACAGCCAATTGCTATCAAGTCAATTTTGATTCATGGAGACCCTATGTGTTTCAGAGTAGAAGTGTGCTCCATAGAGTTTTCAGTGTCTGTGTTCTTTTGGAAGTGGGTCTTCAGGCTTTCTTCTGAAGTGCCTTTGGGTAGATTTGAACCACCAACCTTTTGATTAGTAGCCCCCTAGACACTTAAATATTTACTCTACCCAGGAAGAGTCTCAAAGTATTCTGAGATCAAAATGTTTGACAAACTCTATTTCAGATTTACTATCTGAAAGAAGAGACACATATATACAAGTAATATCATTCTTCAGAACTTTCAGCAGACTTTGTTTATGAACCATGAATCTTTGTCTTACTACCTCTGTGTGTAGTCATGTTGCCTCCTTATGCTCTAATTTTCCCATATGTGGAATAAACATGATGTTGTATAGCGTAGCAGAACACTAATGGCAGGGTGAGTAGATTTCATTAGGTTTGATCAGGCCAGGGAATGAGGATGTGTGTGTGTGTGTGGGGGGGGGGCGGATTGTAGGGAAGGAGGTTGCTACAAATTTATTCTGACTTAACCTCACTATAAATCACAATAGCTGAAACCAGGAGAACTCAGAAGGGACAAAAAAATTTGTAGTGAGTCAAAAAAAAGGACAGAAATAGTTTAATCAAACTAAATACCCATCCCATTTAACTGAAATAATCATCTAAATAGTAAGAATATCTTAAATTTTTCCCCAAAGCTTCCTTTTTTTTTTTTTTTTTCTTAATTACCATTACTGCTATTAGTGCATTAAAACCAAGCCAAACCAATCCACTGCTGCCAGGTTGATTCCAACTCATAGGAGCCCTACAGAGGAGTAAAACTGCTCCATAGGGTTTCCGAGGCTGTAAATCTTTACAGAAGCAGACTGCCACATCTTTCTCCCACAGGGCGGCCAGTGGATTCTTACTGCCAACCTTTTGGTTAGCAGCCAAGGGCTTTAACCACTTTGCTACCAGGGTTCTCAGTGTATTACCTGTTGTTAATATTAAGGACTATAGACATGCCACATGACTCTAACTAGCAATGTGAGATGAGAAAAAAATATTGTTTCCTTCTGGGGAGTTGTTAGGAATAAAAATAATAAAAGCCACATGGCTCTGAAAAGCTCTTCCTAGAACTGCTTCTGTGGTATTCACCCTCTGGAGGACTGTTTCACAGAGGACCAAAGTGAAGGCCTGGCTGAGAGCTTGAAAACTGATGAATACTGTTGAACAAACAATCTTAGCGAGTGACTTCTGTGTCAGCTTTTCCTCCTGAATTCTACCCTGAGAATGCTGAATTGTGATTAAAAAGTGAATTATGATCATGGCTACAAAATCCTTAGTATCAGCCAATAGAGATATAGATCCATGACAGAATCTAGTGATCTGATGATCTTTGTACTGAAGTTAACTGGTACAGAGATGTACAAATAACTTCAAATATAAGAATCAGTACAAAGCCAGTTTCTATGAGGTAGAGGTCAAATACATCCCAGATTTCCACATTCTCCAAGCTGTTGTAAACCACTCCATTTCTGATACCAGCTACTCTCTTTTCCCTCAACACTCTTCCCTCCCACGTTTGGATTTGGCAATTTGCTGCAATGTCTCACCGAACTCATAAACCATACTTAGAGTTAAGTGCTTTATTAAGGAAGTAACAGGCTTCAACTTCGGAAGTATGTAGGCAAAGTCTCCCTTCAGTGAAGGATAGCTCTCTCAACTACTTTTGGCTTTGCAGCCCTCACACTTGGTCCCCTCACAGGATCCTCTTGACTCTCTGAAGATAGCTTCTTCTTGGCCTTCTCAGGACAGGTCCCTCTTGGCTGTACCATCTGTTACCACTGACTCTGCTGCAGGGTCCCCTCTGGGCCTCCTACTGTCTTCGCTGTTACAGTCCTTGATCTGTATTACAGCTTTTTAAAAGGTTCCTTTGAAAATACTCTATGGAGTTGTGTGTGTGTGTGTGTGTGTGTGTGTATATATATATATGCATGCTTGTATACATACATATGTATATTTGTATGTGACATACTGCCTAAGGTATTTGACTGCTAACCAGAAGGCTGGCAGTTCAAACCCACCAGCCACGCCTCAGAAGGAAGACTGAGCAATTTACTTTTGTAGAGATACCACCTGGGAAACCCAAGGAGGGATTGCTGTGAGTCAGGATTGACTCCATGGCAGTGAGTTTGGTTTTTATGTGTATATATGCACACACAAAACTCCTTGTCAATTTCAAGGCCTGGCTCCTCCCAGTAGGGAGGTGGTATCACAAACTTACCAGTTCCCTCTTGGTAGGCTACAGACACTTCATTTACATTGTAGGCTATAGTCACCTCATTTGTATAGTCCACATTCACTTCATTTGCATACTTTATATTGACAATCCGTGCAAGCTGCCAGTTGCAGGACAGGCTGCAGTCCAGGGTCAGAGAAAAGGTATCAAACTAACTTGTTTACAGTTTATGCAGGAAATGTAACAAACCTTATAGGCAGAACATTAGTGCAAAGCTAATTAGTGCAAAGGTAAAACATTAGTGCCTCAGAGATTAGGGGAAAAATATCTCAAACTATTTTTCCAAAGAACCAAGGCAAAAGACCACATAAAAGGAACTCATTTCACCACGAGAGCTTTCCTTTGTAAATACTAAGTTGCTTTGAGATATTCTGGGAAGTTGGTTGACGTATCTTTGAGACCAGGTTGTTCTAGTGGCACAAGTACTTTCTAGGCTGATTATTATTAAGTAGACTGATTTTGTTTTCCACTGAGTTGCCTTCCCTGATGCAGTTTAGTGACAAATGACAATATCTTTGTGAAAGAATTTTCTGACTACCATGTCACAACTTTCATCTGTACTTTTAGTTATTGGCATATCGAAGCATGTCTTATAATGTGAACAGTTTGGGCAAAGAACAATTGAGAGAATTCATGCATTCATTCAACATTTATTGAGCACCTCCTAAGTGCCATGCCTTGTCTTGAGGGAATTACAAACATTTAGGGAATTCAGAGGTAAACATGTGATTTTAATACACAATTAGTATAAGTATGCAAGGTTAAGCAGATGGTACAGAGTTTGTCATGTCTGAATAATGAAATACTTCTTTTTTTCCTCAAAATGGAGAGCAATTTAAAAAAATATATATATTCACTGTAGGAAAATTCAGGAAGTACAGTACATAAATATTCAACTTCTGTTGAATTTTGCAACATATCTTTTTTGAGATTTTTCTATGCATAGATATACAAAATAATTTTGAAAACTAAAAATAGAATAAAGCAAACTATCCGAGGTTTTTCACTATTTGCTAACCAGTAGAGCTTAGCATCTTTGCAAAGTTTTAAGATTGCATTAAGAACCTATTTTTAATGTCGATGTACCTTAACTGATTTACTTTAATCCCTATTGATAGTTTCTGTCTTTACTCTGTCTTCAGCAGTGTTATAGTAAACATTTATCTTTGGTACATGTAAATTTAGGAGCTCTGGTAGCATAGTGCCTAAGGCACTTGACTGCTAACCAGAAGGCTGGTGGTTCAAACCCACCAGCCACTCCTTGGAAGGAAGGTTGGGCAATCCTACTTCTGTAGTGATACTGCCTCCAAAACCCAAGGATGGGTCACTATGAGTTGGGGCCAACTCAATGGCACATAACAACAACAACACATGTAAATTTAAATTTTAGAATTGCAAATGCTGAAAAAAAAGTGCATTTAATAAAATTTTGATGCACACTGTTAAATAACCACCTGAAAGTCTGTGCTAATTCATAATTCCAACAGTAATATTTCAGATTATTGGGTTTCCCATAAGCGGAGATTATCATTGTTTTAAATCTTTGTCAACCAGTAGATATTAATGAGAATACTTATCCCTTACTCTTCATGCTTCCAAACTGAGGAACCTCCATTTATGTAACATCCTTGCCTTCTCTGTACTTCCTCATCACTCCTTTTTGCTTCCTTCTTCCTTATTTTCCAGGGAGGAATTTGAGATATCACTTTAAAATCTACCTGCTTGATGTAGACATTCTCTGTTCACCAAGCCGTAAGTTTCCCAAGGGAGGGCAGTGATGGGAGTGGCCTAAAGTTGTCCAATCCTGCTTTATAACTAAATCTTTCTAGGAGAGAGTATTAGTAAATTTAAGTGGCTAGTGGACTTAAAGCCACATTCTTCTACAACATCATCAGTTATAAAGCTGCTTGACTCCAGATATATGTAGTTAATTTCAAGCCGAAACTGCAAAAAAGAATGTTATGTATTGACCCACTAAAACCTCATTAGTAAGTTTTAAAGCATGGCAACAACCCATTGTTAACTTTATTTTAAGTACTGCTAGTGTGGCTTCCTTTCTGTTCATGCTTTAGTTATTTTGATTTAAGGTGACATGGTATGTGTGAACAGTTTATATGAACCAGAATCACCTGGAGGATTTATTAAAATACAGATTTTGGGGCCTCTGTTAATTTTCTATGACTGTGTAACAGATTACCACAAATTTAGCACATTAAAAAAAAAACAAAAAACTATTTGCTAGCTCACATTTTCCATCGATCAGGAATCTTGCCACTGTATAGGTGGGCCTTCTGTTTAGAGTCTGAAAAGGCTGCAGTCAAGATTTTGGTTGGGCTGCTTTCTCATTGAGATGTTTGATCTGAAAATAATCCACTTTTAAGCTCATTCAGGTTGTTGCCAAAATTCGCTACCTTGAGACTGTATAATTGAGGTTCTTGTTTTTTTGTTATATGTTGGCTGGGGTGTGACCTCTGAGGAGATGAAAGAGATCTCCAGCACTTCCCAGATATTGGCCAATTTCTCTTTCAGTGAGGTCTCACCTACTTCAGTAGTTTAGTTAATCAATGAGTTGATAACAATAGCAAGCAAAAACCAAAAAAGAAAACCAAACTCACTGCTATTAAGTTGATTCCGACTCATAGTGACCCCTCCTTGAGTTTCCAGGGTGGTACCTCTATGGCAGTAGATTGCTCAGTCTTCCTTCTGAGGAGTGGCTGGTGGGTTTGAGCTGCCAGCCTTCTGGTTAGCAGTCAAATGCCTTAGGCGCTATGCCACTGGAGCTCCTGTAACAAGCAAAAGAGGGCAGCTATTCTGTAAAAACAGTTCCTTGTGTGGAAAATAATTATTTTGTAATCCTAAATCACAGCTCTGAAATACATCTACAGTTGAAAAAGAACAAAAGCATTAGTCTACCTGGCATACATAATGGAAAGAACACCTCTCTATTCTTCAGAGATTTTGTAAGAAATAGCAAGTATGAATGTTTGGAAAATCATTTATACATAAGCATATGATTTAGCTAACATTATGACGTTGTTGTTAGGTGCCATCGAGTCAGCTCTGACTCTAAGCAACACTATGTGCGAAAGAACAAAACACTCCTGGTCCTGCGCCTTCTTCACAACCTGGGCTGTGTTTGAGCCCATCGTTGCAGACACTGACATATTTTAGTTACAACACACAATTTTAGTAAATTTTGTTTTAGAATGATGTCATGTTTGTGTGACCTTTGATTTTCACATAGCAGAGTTGTGGAAGGAAAGATTCAGGAAGACTAAATGTAATGTGTGAAACTCTGTGCCTGACATATGTTCAATCAACAAATGCAGCTGTTCAAAGTAATATCTGCTTTAGCCTCCTATTACCAGGATGAAACCTTCATTTGAAGCAAGGCATAACTTTTTTTGGCAGATGTACCTTCTTCTTTTCTTAGAATCGAATACATTAACTAATGTGCATCTCAGAACAAGACCATTAGAAAAACTCAAAGCATGTTATGAATGCTGCAGAGCAAGGGCACATTTAGAGGGAAACAGGAAACTAGAAAATATCTTTCTCCTTGTAGTTTCTTAATGGACATTTGCCACTACGGAATAGCTTCAGAGATGATTTAGCAACTTAATGTGACTTGCAGGCAGGGCGTGGCTCTTGATCAGAAGCTGAAATTAATGATCAGGGTCAGCTTTGGTTAAATCTTGTTTTTTCCGTCATAAGAAGATCCTCAGCAAAAAAAATCAACATATTTCAATATTGTAAACTGTTTGGGCTGGTTCAGCCTTTTGGCAGCCCTATAAATGGAGTCGTGTTTCATTAAAAGGATGAGAACTGAGAAATATATAATATATGCTTTCCAGCTTAGGTAGATCCTGTTCCCATGGAGAACTAATTTCTGAGTATTAATTTGAAGTATTGTATCTTGTTACTTTTTTTCCTCTGAAGAAGTATAAATAGCATAAATACATATTTTGTTGTTGTTATGTGCCGTCGAGTCAGACCCGACTCATAGCAACCCCTCCTTGGGTTTCCGAGGCAGTATCACTACGGAAGTAGATTGCCCCATGTTCCTTCTGAGGAGTGGCCTGTGGGTTTGAACCACCAGCCTTTTGGTTAGCAGTCAAGTGCCTTAAGCACTACGCTACCAGAGCTCCCAAATACGTATTTTAGAATATATAAAAGTCGTGGCATATGTAATATGCATTGCTTTTGGTGGGAGTATACATGATTATTTAGAAAATGTAAAAAGCTATATATCAATTGCATTTTCGGTCCATGGTGCCATCAGTATAAAATGAGAAGGATAGGCTGAATATGATTTCCAAGATCACTCTCAATCCTAATGTTTTATCATTTTTATTAGTTCATTATAATCTGCATGCAAATCTTTAATGAGGAAAAATGATATAGCTGTCAAGATCTTGTTACCATGCAGTGACATTCTTTAAAGGGACTCTTCCTGAGGAGAGTCTCAGGAAGGGATTCTTTGTAGAGGTGTGGGCAGAATTAATGGAACCAACATGGAGAGGTGAGGCATCAAGAGCCTACCAAGAGCTAGGGATTATTCACATTCTTAGGCCTCAAGGGGTAAGGCATGGAGATGGTATTAATGCTGGTGCCATGGAATAGGGTACCTGAGGGGACCTAACACAGCCAATGCCAGATCCTTGGTGTGGAGGGGAGTGGAACTGGGAAGGTAAATGCCCAGTCTCTCTCTTCTCCCATCTTGATAGGAAGGATGCTGTGGGAGCATTTTATGGACCAGGTTAGAAAGTAGTGTATGGCTTCCTTCTACATTCCACTGCCTTGGACAGACCCAGTTGAAGAGGATATTGGGAAATGTAGTTCTGCTGTGTGCATGGGGGAAAACAAAGCAAAAACTGACTAGTTGCTTTTAAGTTGATTCTATTTCTGATGAGTCAGAGTAGAACTATGTTGCCTAAGGTTTTCAATGGCTGCTTTTTTGGAAGCAGACCACCAGGCCTTTCTTCCAAGGTGCTCCCTTTACATTAATTGTTTACATCAATCTGGGATTTGTATGCCTAAGAAGAGGATGTATAGAAGATGTATAGAAGATGACATATAGCACTGGGCAAATCAGCTGCAAATGACCTCTTTCAAGTGCTGAGGAGCAAAGATGACTCCTTGAGGACTAAGGTGTGCCTGACACAGCCATGGTATTTTCAGTCGCCTCATATGCATGTGAGAGCTGGACAATGAATAAGGAAGACCGAAGAAGAATTGATGCTTTTGAGCTGTGGTGCTGGTGAAGAATGCTGAGAGTACCTTGGACTGCCAGAAGAACTAACAGGTCTGTCCTGGAGGAAGTGCAGCCAGAATGCTCCTTAGAGGCATGAATGGCCAGACTTCATCTTACACACTTTGGTCACGTTGTCAGAAGGGACCATTCCCTGGAGAAGGATGTCATGCTCGGTAATGTGTAGGGTCGATGAAAGAGGGGGAGGCCCTCAACGAGATGGATTGACACAGTGGCAGTGGTAATGGACTCAAGTATAGCAAGACTCGTGGAGCTGGCTCAGGACTGGGCGGTGTTTCCTTCTGCTGTGCATGGAGTCACTGTGAGTGGGAGATGACTTAATGGCACCTAACAACAACAACAAGAGGAAGGAAGCACATATTGGTCAGTTCCAGCAGCCTCTGCTACAGAGGGATCAAGAGTGACTCTCAACTTGTGGATAGAATACCTGATGGACTGTGGTTAGCAAACTGTTTTGGGCTATCTTCTTATCTATGGTTAATCCCTTTAGTGTATAGTAACTCCTAGCATTTTCTCTCATTACTACTTTTTCTCTGTAGGCTTTTTCTTGGTTATTTTCAGTGTTGTTGTTGTTGTTATGTGCCTTCGAGTCGGCCCCGACTCATAGCGACCCTTCCTTGGGTTTCCGAGGCAGTATCACTACGGAAGTAGGATTGCCCAACCTTCTTTCTGAGGAGTGGCTGGTGGGTTATTTTCAGTATATACATTAATTCTCATTGGATTCTCTGAGCCTTCTTACCACTCTTATTTATGCCCATTGAGTGTTCCATCTATTTGCATATCCACCATTTCTCTCTGTTCAACTTTTCCTTTGTTCTCTCCAGTTCAATTTATTTTTTTCACTATTGATAGTCCTGTTAGTCTAAAGAAATAGTTGTCACTGATGGGATCAAAACACATCCTAAAGTCTTATCCCAGTGGGTCACGTTTCATCTTTGAATATCTAGTCATGTTCTCCAGTTTCCATTTAATTTTTGTTGTCAGCTTCTTGTTGAGTCAGTCCGCAGCTCATGGATAGCCCATGCACAAAGAAATGAAATGCTGGTGATCCTGTGTCATCGCCATAAGTGGTTGCAGATCAGAATGTTGTGACCTGTAGGATTTTCACTGCAGACTTTTGGAAGAGATTATCAGGCCTTTCATCCTAGTTTGTCCTTATAATGTTTTGGAAGCATTATCCCAATCACCACACATTCCCTCCTTTAGCTATACAACTTTGTCTAAACCATTAATAATATGTAAGGATACAATTAATAATACGTGTTGTTGTTGTTGTTGTTATGTGCTATCGAGTTGGACCTGACTCATAGCGACCCCTCTTTGGGTTTCCAAGGCAGTATCACTATAGAAGTAGATTGCCCCATCTTCCTTCCAAGGAGTGGCTGTTGGGTTTGAACCAACAGCCTTCTGGTTAGCAGTCAAGTGCCTTAGGCACTATGCTACCAGAGCTCCAGAATAATATGTAAGGATCCAATATTCACCATTTTCATGAGACATTCTTTATCCACGCTTCACTCTAACTCCATCTTAAAGTTTTCTGTTGCTGAGTAACAAACTACCCCAAACTTAGTGATGTAAAACAACAGCTATTTTATTATGCTCCTGGGTTTTGTGGGTTAAGAATTCAGCAATGGCAATCATAAAAATCATAGACTTCAAAAAATCTATCCCTTCATCTGATTTACTTGGGACTATCTGAAGACATCTTCATTCATATGGCTGATGCCTGGCCTGAGGTTGTACTCAGTTTGGACTGCCAGCAGAGAGCCTTTAAGTGGCCTCGATGTATGGTTTGGACTTTTCACAGGTTGTAGCTGGGTTTTGAAAGTGAGCTTGCAGAGGAAGAGTGTTCTAAGAGACCAAGGCAGAAACTATAAGACTTCTTTTAATGTAGGCTCACAAGTCTTTCAGTGAAACGTCTGCCACATTCTTTTGCTTACATGTGAGTTATTAAAGCTGGCCTAGATTGGAAGGGAGGGGAAATGAAACTCTACCTCTTGATGAGGGCGTGGCAAGGTCACACTGTGAAATGCATAGGGATGGGATATTATGTTGTGGTCATCTTTGGAAAATGTAGTTTACCAAATTTACCTACACCTAATTCCTGGGATATAAATTGTTCATCTCAGTGAGGTTGAAGTGCTCTGAGGCATTGCTGCTTGAGGGACCAGCATCAACATGACCTAGGAGTTCACTACAAATATAGAATCTGAGGGCATTGAATCACATCTTTATTTTGATAAGATACCCAGATGATTCATATAACCTTTTAAATTTAATAAACACTACCCTCAAAGACATTGACTCTAATGTTGATTATCGATATTCACTCACTCAGGAAAAGAAAATAGATGGTTCAGAAGGTCAACACACTTGACTGCTAGATTAAAGGTTGGAAGTTCGAGTCTACTCAGAGGTCCCTTGGAAGAAAGGCCTGGTGATTTACTTTTGGAAAATTGGCCATCAAACAGCTTATAGATCACAATTTTACTTTGACACACATGGGGTTGTATGAGTTGGATTCAACTTGAGAGCAAGTGAAAATTGGAAGGAAGAGTTTAACTGAACTGGGTTCAATTCCTGTTTACAAACAAAATGTCTATACCCATCATTACTAATTTTAACTCTGTTCATTAATGCTGATGTTATCTGGCTTATCTTTTTGGGAACAGTGACTTCATCTTTTATTTGTTGTTGTTGTTAGGTGCCGTCGAGTTGTCTCTGACTCATAGCAACCCTATGTACAACAGAATGAAACACTGCCTGGTCCTGTGCCAGCTTCAAAGCCCTTGCTATACCTGAGCCCATCATTGCAGCCACTGTGTTGATCCATCTCATTGAGGGCCTTCCCCCTTTTTGTTGACCCTCCACTTTACCAAGCATGATATCGTTCTACAGGGAATGGTCCCTTCTGACAACATGACCAAAGTATGTGAGAGGAAGTCTGGCCATTCTTGCCTCAAAGGAGCATTCTGACTGCACTTCCTCTAGGACAGACCTGTTAGTTCTTTTAGCAGTCCAAGGTACTTTCAGCATTCTTTGCCAACACTACAGCTCAAAAGCATCAACTCTTCTTTGGTCTTCCTTATTCATTGGCCAGCTTTCACATGCATATGAGGCAGTTAAAAATATTATGGCTTGGGTTAGGTGCACCTTAGTCTTTACAGAGACATCTTTGTTCTTCAGCACTTGAAAGAGGTATTTTGAAACAGATTTGCCCAGTGCAATTTGTAGTCTGATATCTTGACTGCTGCTTCCATTGGTGTTGATTGTGGAGCCAAGTAATATGAAATCTTTGACAACTTCAATCTTTTCTCCATTTATCATGTTGCTGCTTATTGGTCCAGTTGTGAGGATTTTTGTTTTCTTGACATTGAGATGTAATCCATACTGGAGACCGTAGTCTTTAATTTTTATCAGTAAATGCTTCAAGTCATCCACACTTTCAGCAGGCAAAGTTGTGTCATCTGCATATTGCAAGTTGTTAATAAGTCTTCCTCCAATCCTGATGGCACACTCTTCTTCGTATTGTCCAGCTTCTTGGATTATTTGCTCAGAATACAGATTGAATAAATAGGGTAAAAGGATACAACTGTGACACACTCCCTTCTTGATTTTAAACCATGTAGTATCCTCTTATTCTGTTCAAATGACAGCCTCCTGGTCTATGTATAGGTTCCTCATGAGCACAATTAAGTGTTTGGAATTCCATTTCTTCTCAATGTTATCCATAATTTGTTATGATCCACACAATTGAATGCTTTTGCATAGTCAATAAAACACAAGTAAACATCTTTCAGCTATTCTTTGCTTTTAGCTAAGCCCCATCTGACATCAACAATGATATCCCTCATTCCATGTCCTCTTCTGAATCCAGCTTGCATTTCTGGAAGTTCTCTGTCAATAAACTGCAGCAATCATTTTTGAATTATCTTCAGCAAGATTTTACTTACATGTGATATTAATGAAATTATTTGATAATTTCCACATTCTGTGAGATCAGCTTTCTTTGGAATGGGTACAAATATGGATCTCTTCCAGTCAGTTGTCCAGGTAGCTGTCTTCCAAATTTCTTGGCATAATCGAGTGAGTGATTACATGGCATGTTTGTTGAAACATCTCAATAGATATTCTGGAAATTCCTGGAGCCTTTTTCTTCACTAGTTCCTTCACTGCAGCTTCCACTTCTTCCTTCAGTAGCAATGATTCATGATCATATGCCTCCTCCTGCAATGGATGAACATCCACCGATTCTTTCTGGTACAGTGACTCTTTGTATTCCTTCCATTTTATTTTAATGATACCTGTATCATTCAACATTTTGCCCATAGAATCTTTCAGTATTGCAACTCGAGGCTTAAATTTTTCCTTTCTTTCAGCTTGAGAAATGTCAGGCATGTCATTCCCTTTTGGTTTTCTAATACCAGGTCTTTACACATTTCATTATAATAATTGGATTTGTCTTCTTGAGCTGCTCTTTGAAATTTTCTGTTCAGCTCTTTTATCTTGTCATTTTTTCCATTTGCTTTAACTACTCTCCATTCAAGGGCAATTTCAGAGTCTGTTCTGACATCCGTTTTGGTATTTTCTTCCTTTCCTTTCTCTTTAATGACCTTTTTCTTTCTTCATGGATGATGTTCTTGATGTCATGCCACAATTTGTCTGGTTTTTGGTCATTGGTGTTCAGTGCATCAAATCTATTCTTTAGATGGTCGCTAAATTCAGGGGGCATATAATCAATGTCTTATTTTAGCTCTCATGGACTTGTTTTAATTGTCTTCAGCTTCAGCTTGAAGTTGCATATGAGCAGATAATGGTCTTAGAAATGATTAAAAATCATTTTCTTCTACATCTGAAAGTATACAGTCATTCCAAGTCTTGAGAGTCAAGGAAATTAATTATGAAAAATTATTAAATTGAGGACTGTGCATGATACTACTCTTTGATGACACATATAAAGGATGTTGGTGCATAAATGTGAATAACAGTAGTATTAACTGGTCTTCTTTATAGGCATATGAATATTATCCTCAAGTATTTCATGCAAATATTATACATAAATCATTATTTTATGTAAATATTGTGCATAAATAATTATTTCATGCAAATATTATGCAAAAGCATTCAATTGTGTGGCTCATAACAAATTATGGATAACATTGAGAAGAATTGGAACATTGAGAAGAACATTTAATTGTGCTCATGAGGAACCTGTGCATAGACCAGGATGCTGTCGTTAAACAGAACAAGGGGTTACTGCATGGTTTAAAATCAAGAAGAGTACGTCAGGGTTGTATCCTTTCACTATACTTATTCAATCTGTATGCTGAGCACATAATCCAAGAAGCTGGAATATATGAAGAAAAGCATGGCAGACGACACAACTTTGCTTGCTGAACATGAAGATGATTTCAAACACTAACTGATGAACATTAAAGACTAAAGTTTACAGTAAGCATTACATTTCAACATAATGAAAATGAAAATCCTCACAATTGGACCAATAAGCAGCATCACGATAAATGGAGAAAAGATTGAAATTGTCAAAGATTTCATGTTACTTCTTCCCAAAGTAATACCAATGGAAGCAGCAGTCATGACATCAGACAACATATTGCACTGGGGAAATCTGGTTCAAAAGACCTCTTTCAAGTGCTGAGGAGCAAAGATAGCTCTTTGAAGACTAAGGTGCACTTAACCCAAGCTATGGGATTTTTAATTGCTTCATATGCATGTGAAAGATGAACAGTGAATAAGGAAGACAAAACAAGAATTGATGCTTTTGAGTTGTGATGTGTTGGCAAAGAATAAAGAAGGTACCATAGACTGGTAGAAGAATGAACAAATCTGCCCTGGAACAAGTTCAGTCAGAATGCTCCTTGGAAGTGAGAATGGCCAGACTTCATCTCACCTACTTTAGTTGTGTTGTCAGAAAGGACTGCTCCCTGGAGAAGGATATCATGCTCATTAAAGTAGAAAGTTAACAAAAAAGGAGAAAGCCCTCAACAAGATGGACTGACCCAGTGGCTTCAACGACGGGCTCAGGTATAGAAAGATTGTGAGGCTGGTGCAGAATCAGGCAGTCTTTTGTTCTTTTATACATAGGGTAGGTATAAGTTGGAGCAGACTCAAAGGCACCTAAAAACAACAACAACAAGATCAAAAAGTAAGTTATTGTGGATTAATCACATTCCCTTTAAGCTGTTTTTTAGTTGCTGACATTTCTAACATGTTTTTCCCCTCCTGTAACAACTGAATCTTGGTAGATATTTATTTTCTATTGAATAAAATAATATGATCTTTAATTTCTCTTTCATAAGTGTTAAGACACTTTAAACCATTCTGTGAACTCTTGAAAATCTGAGAAATGTATACAATATTATATCTTTACTAGATGACTCATGTATTTTAATTATTGCACAGGGTTCAATTCATAGGTTCCATTTATTCATGTTTCCTTAAGCAGTCATTTTTGTAAGAAGTGTTTTAGAGTGAGGGAATAAATATCTCAACATTGATTTTGATTGGCACATTATTTTTTACACAGTTTTTCTCAAGCTATAATTTCCAGACTACTGCTATTTGCAGCATCTGAAATGCCTCTTAAAATTGCAGATTTCTGATCCCCATCCCAGTCTTTTTGAATCAGACTCTCTGGAGTTGGAACATGAAAAAGTCTCTGAGGTTAGGGCCTAAATTCTTTGGCACACTAAAGTTTGTGACCTACTTTCTTAAGGAGTTAATTATATTGGCCTTATAATCATATTTCAAGTTATTTACTGTGGGAATAAATGGGTCTGGGGATGTTAGTAGGACATAGTTTTTTTAATTTATGTCTTTCCTGGGAGAGGCTCTAATAATTGGGATATAATTTAAAGAATGGAATAATTGAATTGGAAAAAAAAAATCTTAGAGGTTATCTACTCGAATGCTTGCCTTTTTGTTCTCTGAACGCTTGTGTGTCAGAGTAGGGCTGCACCCATGGGGTTTATTTATTTATTTTATTCTTTTTGTTGAGAATATACACAGTAGAACATACACTAGTTCAAGAATGTCTGCATGTACAATTTGGTGACGTTGATTACATTTTTCAAGTTTTGTACCTGTTTTCATCCTCCCTTTTTGAATTGTTCCTCCCCCGTTAACATAAACTCTTTGCCCCTTAAATTACCTGTCTAATGTAGTCACTGTTGTCAATTTGATCCTATGTAGAAAGGAGCTTTGGTAGCCTAAGGCACTTGACTGCTAACCAGAAGGCTGGTGGTTCAAGCCCACCAGCCGCTCCTCGGAAGGAAGATGGAGCAATCTACTTCCATACTGATACTGCCTCGGGAACCCAAGGAGGGGTCGCCATGAGCCAGATCCGACTCGATGGCAGTGAGTTTGGTTTAGATAGTTCTTAAAAGAGCATAATGTTCAAGGCAGCCATTCTTTACTGGTTAAGCTAAAGTATTGTTTGGTTTTAAGAAGACTTCAAGGGATATTTTTGGTTTAAGGTTTAAAGATGCTCTCAGGGCAATAATTTCATGGGTAAACCCTTGCCTTTTTAAATATTATGAAACTGAGCCCCAATGAGCTTAAGCAACTTTTCAAAACTCCTACTTCTAGGAACAAAGCTCTGTCCAGAACCCCAATCCTCTGTCACCTAAGCTAGAGTTCACTTTGTCTGTAAGCCTTGCAATTAGATTTCATACCGGCAGGATTGTAAAGGAAATCTTGAGCTCTTCACCGCAAGGGATTTATTGGTTTGATGAACTGACCATGTTAATAAAGTTAATTTTTACAGTTTCTGATCCTATAGGGGTTTTGTCAACTAATTTAAGTCTTAAAAGACTTTTTTATATGCCCTTATGAATCTCATTATGACAGAGGGTAGATTACTATCTTTTAATACAGGTAACATGCATGGTATATGGTTTTTGCAAACTGTACAACCCTCTCACTCATTAAGTTTCCTATGTGTGCTATATGCATGTTCACATTATTTTTGTGGGCATGTTATATGTAAAAATATAGTATTAGTTAAAATGCCTCAACATGAAAAACCTAATATGAAAAACCAAAACAGATACACTAGAGTATGGTTTGCTCTTTTTATGTCGAAATTACAAGATTTTCTTTAAATTATTATATGTGTTATAACCTCAAACAGTTATGAAAAACACTTACCAAGGATTTTAGACTTTCTGAAAATTAGGGTAAGGGAAACTTCTCCCCCAACCCATCTCCAAATTCCATCTCCTTCATATTCTTCTTCCATTCCTTTACTTCTTGTGTCCTCATTCTTTTTCTCTGTAATTGTACCATGGACATTAGTTATGGGTGAGGCACTTTACACAATTAATAAACTTAAATTAGTAATTTAATTACTATTAAATTGATTAATAAATTAATAAACTAAAGTTGCAGAAGACACTTGATAGCATTGCATAATTTCAGTTTTTTACTTCTCTACTGCCTTCTGTAAAACCAAAAGTAAATTCTACTGTTTTCCATGACTTAACATTTTTTAATAGTTTACCTTTTTTAAAAATATATTTTTAGCAAGAAATTTACTATCACTGTTGAATACATTTGTATTTGTGTATTAGGAAATGGGGAGGGGCCTAAAGTGGACTTTTTTCTGGTGCAGCTGAATGCACAGCAACCCCTCAGCCGCTCCTGTTCTGTATCTCTGCCCCTCCCTGTGTTCGTTCTCACTTTCATTTTGCTGACTCTCTGAAGGTTTTTTTTTCCTTTTTTTCTCACTTAATATATTTTCTAGTTTTGGATTGTAGATTGGTTTACTTTACTCTAGTCCCATCCCTAGTGCCTCTTGATAAGATGTTGTAACAGAAAACACTGTCTAAAGTATCCTTCTACCTTATCTCTATTCCTGATTATCTTAATTGGCATGCACCAGAGAAGCTTACCTTGGAACTTTGAGCACAATGAGCCAAATATAAGGGACATTACTACAGTGGGCTGTAGTTGTCAGCAGCAGAGACTTGGAAAGAAGCCTTTGACACCCAAGAGGGAGATGTGGGGGCATTTCTCAGACCTTACTCTTTCATCACAAGTAGGGATTTCTTGAAATGTGAAGCTTCATCTCTTCTCAGTTATTTATCAGAATTGGAAAGAGTGATGAAAGAACCCACTGAGTTGTGGAAGGGTGACCAAGTGGGGAATGGGCATAGATGGCTAGTAGGGTTGGATGAGAAAAATATCATCCACAATTAGGGTCTTTGGAAATACTCAAAATGACCATTGTGGTGGAAGATGAGTGATGCCACTGTGAATGTGGTCATGAGTATCTGAACTGGGGTGATCTACAAAATGAAGAATTGTTTTGTCCCAAATGGTAATGGAAATTTTGTTAAACAAACTTTTGAGGACTTGTTCATAAGAACTTTAAGAGTCAAACGGGATTTTCTATATCCATGGGCACTTTAGAACTTTGCATATTAAAGAAAGGTGATGATGTAGTTACTTTAAGCAATTAATCCTTTATTTAATTTGCATTTTTAGAATTGTGGTAAATATATATATGTAGCAAAACATTTGTCATTCCAACATTATTTACACGTACAATTCAGTGATATTAATTATATTTATCATGTTGTTTTATCATAATCATTTCCAAATTTTTCCAAGCTTATTGTCTCCTGAGCATTTAGTCTTTCATTTTCCCTTCCTTTCTGCTCTCTACTGATAACCACTAGTACACTTTGATCTCTATTCACTTGACTATTCTTTTTGAATAGTGGGCCATACAGTATGTTCATATAAGTGGAATATGCAGCATTTGTCATTTTTTGCCTGATTTACTTCATTCAGGATAATGCTTTCAAGGTCCAAGCATGTGAAGGTTTTGTTTGATCATTTTTTGGGTAACATAGGTTTCCTTTTTCCAATTCATAACTGTCATAGAAATCATAGTTTCATTGTAATAGTAGAAAGGTTTTGGGAGAATTTAGTACAGTAAGAATAGAATTGAAGAGATTATTAAAGTTAGGAAACTGAAATCATAGAAAATTCTCTTTTGGGAAAAAATACTTCTATGTTTTACAGTATACATTTTGATTGCATATCTCATTGCTACTACTTGTATTAATCCATGAAATAATGTTTCTGGATATTACAGAGTCTCAGCCCTATCCCATTCTGCTGGTGGAGGTATTATTTTTTCTCCATCTATGTTATAAAACATCTTCCCTGCCCTTAGTTTCCAAAGGTACACAGACAAGGTAGAATGTTGACTTATTTTAACTGTATTTCTGCTAAATTTGTTATAAAAATTCAGTAATATAAAAATATCTTTACATTATCTCTCAGTGCTACATAGCATTTTCACTATTAACACTTGTATCAAAATAGTTTAGGATTTCTGGTCTTTGGAAGGTAAGGAGGGTGGATTGTGGTAGAAAGAATAATATCCCTAAAGATGTCCATGTCCTAATCCCTCTAATCTTCAAATATGTTATGTTACATGGCAAGGAGGAATTAAAGGTACAGATCAAATTGAGAGTTTTAGTTCACCGCCATGATAGGAAGATTAATTTAGATTATCTGGGTGGACCCAGTGTAATCAGAAGGGTCTCTAAAAGTGGAAGAAGAAGGCAGAGCAGAAAATGAGGTCAGTGATGATGCATTGTGAGATGGACTCAATCTGCAGTTGCTGGTTTTCATGAAGACCAAGGAGTTTGGAGTTTGGATGAAACCCAGATGACAGAACCTTGCTTGCCAAAAGTGAAGAGGACTTGAAGCAATGACTGCTGAAGATCGACTGTGACAGTGTACAGTATGATTCACACCTGAACATAAAGGAAACAAAAATCTTCACAACTGCACCAATAAGCAATATCATGGAAAACAGAGAAAATATTGAAGTTGTCAAAGATTTCATTTCCCTTGGGTCTGTAATCAATGTGCATGGTAGCAACAGTCAGAACATCAAATGATGTATTGCACTGGCCAAATCTGCAAAAGACCTTTGAAATGTTAACAAGCAAAATTGTCACTTTAAGTACTAAAGTACACCTGACCCAAGCCATGGTATTTTCAGTCACCTCACATGTATGTGAGAGCTTGGCAATGAATAAGGAAGACTGAAGAAGAATTTGTTTTTTGAATTATGGTGTGGTTGAAGAATATTGAATATACCATGGACTGCCAGAAGAATGAACAAATTCTTCCTGGAAGAAGTACAGCCAGAACAGTCATTGGAAGTGAGGATAATGAGACTTTATCTCATATATTCCTGACATGTTATCAGAAGGGCCCAGTCCCTGGAGAAGGAGATCATGATTGATAAAGTAGAGTGTCGGTGAAGAAGACCCTCTTCACGGTGAAGAAGATCCTTTTATTTATTTATTTTTATTGTGCTTTGGGTACAAATTTACAGAGCAGAATTTGTTTTACATTCAATAATTTGTGTACATTTGGTTCCACTCCCCGATTACCATCCCTAATCCTAACCCACTCTTCTCCTCTCCCTTCCCTGTGAGCCCCCCATCCCTGTATCCTTCTTAGTTATGCACTCCTGTCTGTCGAGCTTTCCCTCCATGTGAACTCTGCTCCTCTGGTGCTCCATGGCCAGTTGCTCCAAGGGATGTATCTCCATAGAATAGGTGGGTGCATCACCTTGGTTTGGGTGTTCTGCATGTAAGTCTTTCTACTGTTGGGCTGAGAGCCAGTCCTTGGGAATAAGTCCTATCCCAGGCCTGAAGTTTATCCCAGGGCCATAGTCTTGAGGGTCCCACCAGACTCCATCTGACCAGTAAATCTGGTTGTTGTTGTGTTTTTGAATTTTGTTCCATGTTTTTCCTCCCACTCTATCCAGGATCTTCAGTTTTGATTGCTTCCCAAGTGGTTGGCATTGGTAGCTAGGCACCATCTAGTTCTTCTGGTCTTGAGGTCCATCATATCCTAGGACTGATTATTTCCAAATGCAATTGATTTTCTTCACTCTTCTTTGCTTCAGATGAGAGAAGACCATTAGCTGCATCTTAGATGCTGCTTGAAAGCTTTTAAGACCCCTGTTGATACTCACCAAAGTAGGTTGTGGAACAAGATTTTTATGTATTATTTTGTGCCAAATGAGCCTGATGTCCCCCAGTACTGTGGTCCTAAGTAGAGAGACCGGTGGTTCTCTCTCCCAAGGTGAGAAGATCCTGTTTTTTGGAATGAATTGTGTCCCCCAGAAATATGTGTCAACTTGACTGGACCATGATTCTCAGTTTTATGTATTATCCTCCTTTTTGTGATCTGATATAAATATCTTACGTGTTGTAAATCCTCCTCTCTATGATGTTAATGAGTCAAGATTAGAGGCACTTACATTCATAAGGCAGGATGCAATGTACAGGATTTGATTGTACCTTGAGTCAATCTTTTTTGAGATATGAAAGGGAGTAAATAGTAAGTAGGAGCTCTGGTAGCATAGTGACTAAGGCACTTGACTGCTAACCAGAAGGCTGGCGGTTCAAACCCACTAGCCACTCCTCGGAAGGAAGGTTGGGCAATCCTACTTCCGTAGTGATACTGCCTTGGAAACCCAAGGAGGGGTCGCTATGAGTCAGGGCTGACTCGATGGCACATAACAACAACAACAAATAGTAAGTAGAGATCAGAGAGTCCTACTGCCACCAAGAAGGAAGAACTGGAAGTGAAGTGCATCCCTTGCACATGAAATGCCTACTCTGAGAAACTCCTAGACCCAGGAGAAGATTGATACCAAGAGACATGTTGATCTCCAAGGAACACGAGGCCCTCAGATGTTGCAAGAAGACAAAGATGTTTTCCAGAGCTGACAGATAGAAAAAGCCTCCCTCTAGAACTGGCACCCTGAATTTAGATTTTTAGCCTCCCAAAGTGTGATAAAATAAGTTTTTCTGTGTTAAAACCATCCACTGTGGTGTTTCTGTTATAGCAGTACTACATAACTAAGACAACCCTTAATGGGATGGATTGACGCAGTAGCTGTAACAATGGGCTCAGTGACAGCTGTGATAGTGAGGATGTCACAGGACCAAATAGTGCTTTGTTCTGTTGTACATAGGGTGTCTATGAATTGGAATTGACTCGGTGGCACTTAACAACAGCATATCTTCTTCTAAGATGAGTGAAGTTATAGCTTAGATCTGTGTGTTTATTAATAAAGCTGGAATTATCTAGGACAGAATCAAACACCCAATTAAAAAAATATATTTGTGTGATCTTTGTACTCTGCCTATCATCAGGGCTTATTTAAAAGCAAGTTTTGGAGTAGGAACTGTCATATTTTACAAGGAAAAGGTAATTGATACATTTTGAGTGTTTTCAGGAATACCCATGTATTGTCATATACCTATTATTAGGTGCCCTCGAGTCAGTTCTACTCATAGTGACCCTACATACAACAGAGCAAAACACTGTTCAGTCCTGTGCTATCCTCATAATCATTGCTTTGTTTGAGCTCATTCTTGCAGCCACTGTGCACAGTGTGCGTGAACTATTGGATACTCTTAAACATTCTTCCTACATTTAATCATATAATTTATACATTTCCAGAACAATATGCTTCTTTGTTTCAGATTACTTAAACCATAATACTGTTTTAGTTTTAGTTTGAAGTACAGGACTTGTACTTTCATTCAGCGAGTCCTTCCACCTTGCAATATGATAATGGATATATAGCAGTTTATAAGCATTCATATAGTAAGATATAGGAAATTGATTACGTCTACAAGAAAGGAAATTACAGAAGGAAAAATTATGTCAAAGGAAGGATCACTATCCAGTGATTCATGATACAAGACTGTTCTAAGGGTAGGATATAAATTTGACTTTGAATTTTCTCACAGATACTTGATTAGTAATGTCCAGTCTTCTATAACATAAAAATGAACCCCTGTCTCAGAAGAAGCAAAACTTTCCCTGGTACAAAAATCTGAGGCACTTTTTTTCCTTTAGCTTCTCATATAGCAAGTAATGTGTGATATTGAGTAAGGGTTCAACAAGAAACACACCATTATTTTAGTGATAAGTTTCCTAGGATTTGTCTTTTGTGTATCATCATTAAAAGCTGATATTTTAATACTTTCTTGTAATTGAATGAAAACAATTCAATGAGGGGCCCAAATAACCTTGGCCTAAAATAATGGGGGCAGGAACTGGTAGTGGAAATTAGGGAGAATTAGAGTAATTAGATAGATAGACAGTCCCATAGCCTTCAGGAAATCTTCCTAGAATTTTATTTCTTTCAGCCTAGATTTTGATAAGAATCAAGACAGCAGAGGATTGGAGGCCATGCTCTCTAATTAAGGAAGAAATTGTTATAACTAATGTTGCTGATTAAGGTTAAATTCATTTGCATTAACAGTTAATTGAATTGTGAGTCTAGACGGTTAAATACACCCACCTCCTTTTTTTTTTTTTTTTAATTTAGGGCACCGACCATAATAACTATCTGACAGAGGGTCTATCTAACCCCTTCATGGAGGAAGTTCCACAAAAATACCTTTGCATTATCAATTGATGGGGTTATGTTAGATGCTGTTGAGATGCAAAAATGATCCAGAAAGATCACTGTTAGAATGCAAGCTGAATGCAAATAGATAGCTGGCATTTAATAAACATATGTTGATTTATATATGAGTCAGCTGGCATCTTATTTGATGTATTTTAATTTCTAGGCACTAGCACCAAACCAAAAACCATCACTTAGTGCCCTATAGGACAGAGTAGAGCTGCTCCATAGGGTTTTCAAGGCTGTGAATCTCTATGGAAACAGACTGGCACATCTTTTTGCCATGGATTGGCTGGTGGGTTCTAACTGCTGACCTTTCGGTTGTCAGGCAAGCACTTTCAACCCTGTGTCATAAGGGCTATAGGTGTTAGCATACTTAACATAAATAACTGGAATAAAAGTTTGACAGTAAGTTATAAATACTATAGAAATATAGATAAAATGCTGGGAGACCAAAAGGAGTAGAAATTGCTTATGGCTTTGGGATAAGGGATGTCTTTATAAAAATTAGTGGCATTGCCTTAATACCTGTTGCTTACTGATAGATTCTGACTCAGTGACACTGTAGGACTGAATCAACTGCTCTATAGACTTTCCAAGGCTGTAATCATTATGGTAGCAGACTGTCACATCTTTCTCCTACTGGTTTTGAACTGCCAACCTTAACTGCTGCACCAGCAGGGCTCCTTTGTTGTTGTTGTTGCTATGTGCCGTCGAGTCAGACCCAACTCATAGAGACCCCTCCTTGGATTTCAGAGACAGTATCACTATGGAAGTAGATTGCCCCATCTTCCTTCCGAGGACTGGCTGGTGGGTTTGAACCGCCAGCCTTCTGATTAGCAGTCAAGTGCTTTAGCCACTATGCTACCAGAGCTCCCTTTAATTTTCCTAAAGTCAATCCAAATGATCCCCAAATATTTAAGCTTCTTCAATTTAAATAATAATAAAAAGTGTCATTGGTTTGCAAATGCAACTTCTACTCAGTACTCCCTCACACTAAATTCTAGCCCTTTTCAGCCATACATCTGTTCTGTAGAAATTTTGGGAGTACCACTGAAATACCTCTGAAGTTCAAGAAAGATTTGAAAATTATCTTCATATAATGGTATCTTTCCATTCTGATGACAAAATAGGAGCATGCTCACCTGGTATATTGGTAGAATATTGTGTTTGAGGAAGCAAGCATAGTGAAATACTAATTCACAAAATGTGTTCACTAGTGAACTGAGATAGATTGTTGTACAACTAAAGTATAATGATAGTCTTTCTTGAATATTTACATTTATGTTCTCTCTCACACACACACCAAAAGTATAAAAATCTATCTGTGTCTCTTCTAGGCATGTGGAACTTGTTA
>NW_006921685.1:8829268-8832643 GCF_000298275.1 Orycteropus afer afer | reverse complement strand
TGGTTAGCAGTCAAGTGCATTAGTCACTACACTACCAGCACTTCTTGATACCATACCTGTTGCCATCAAATCAATTCTGACTCACAGAAACCTCATGTATGCTGAGTAGAAACATACTCCATAGGATTTTCAAGGTTGTGACCTTTCAGAAGCAGATTACAGGCTTATTTTGAGGCACCAATGGGTAGGTTTGAGGTTTAGGTTAGTAGTCAAGTGCTCAACCATTTGTATCACCAGGGTCTCCTTTCCTATGTTAGGACCATATAAGATAATAACCAATTTAGCACAGAATAATAGATATTTAATTAGCTTCAGCTGCAATGCCATATTGTGATAACATATTGGCACATATTTTATGGTGTTCCAAAAAGAACTACCTGACTCTACTATCCATCTTGACAGATTTCAGAAGCAATGCAGTAAAGCAACATTTAGGTGTTGATAGTAATAATGGAATATTTTCATGGTTTGGTATTTTTTAGGGTATCTGGCACAGAATTTTCAAGAAAACTTTAGCAATTTTTGATGGAAATCTTCTAAAATGTCTTTTATACTGATATTTATATTAAATAAATAAATTTAAACCCAATTTAGTCTTTTATTTGTGACTGATGTTTATTATTGGCATATAAAGACTGGTGTTTTTCATTGGTTAAGGGTCTGAGAGTTTACAAAGATCATTCATAGACATTATCTCATGTGCAACTCCCTGTACCATATACCACTTGTTCTCATTTGCTGTTAATACTCTGATGAGTATTAGGAAACCAACTAACCTAGTTTATTTATTAGCATAGTGCTAAGGCACTTGACTGTAAACCAGAAGGCTGGAGGTTCAAACCCACCAGCCACTCCTCGGAAGGAAGGTTGGGCAATCTACTCCTATAGTGATACTGTCTCAGAAACCCAAGGAGGGGTCACTATGAGTCGGGTCCAACTTGACTGCACATAACAACAACAACAACATATGGCTATGAGGACCCCTCCTAGTGAGTAAAGAGTGTGCCTTTTGTAATAGTTCTTTTCATGCTCAGTGACTATTTGGCTGAATTATGAATTCTTGGCAGGGTTCAAGTTGAGTGATATAGCTGGAAGAGTTGAGCAGATGAAAGAATTATGTAACTATATTTTTATAAATATCTCCTACATCATATTTTTAATAAATATTTCCTCCAGAATGCTGTCAAGTGGCCTATGTGAGGACTTAATCAAAACATAATAAAATATATAATATAATGTGCTTAATGCTATACTAAGCATAATAAATAATTGAAAAACTAAACTATATTAAATTTTAGAAAACAGTTTGTGAAATACACAGTTTGTGATTTCCTGTATGATTGCATGGAATTACAGAGTGTTAAATGTAGAGGGCTTTGTGTCATAAAAAGAAATTTATATTATTTCAATATCGTACATCAATTAAGTAACATTAAAGTTTCATCAAAGATCTTTGTAAACAGAATCCTTTAGGAAAATATTTAACCTTGCATGTGGCATTTCAAAAATTTCTGATTTCTAATTTAAAAGTTGTAAATTTCTGGCATCATTATAAATGCTACTAGTATTTAGAATTACATAGTCTGAATTTTTTTTTACTTTTTACATATTTAGGTTTTATTCTTGTAAGTCATTCGATTGTAGTATGTAATACATGTATCCTGTGAAATGTAACTATGGAGATCTGAGAGTGGAATGATTTATTTAGTATTAGAATGTGACAATGCCAGGTCTTTAAGCTTCCAAAAAATTAATTAAATGCACAAAACTAAATGAATGTTTTAGTCACTGGATCAAAAAGCCTTCAGTACATAATTATAACTGTTGATGCCCCCCCCCCCCATTACTTATGCACTTACTCATTTATACCAAGAAATTTGGAAGGCAGCTACCTGGCCAACTGACTGGAATAAATTGATATTTGTGCCCATTCTAAAGAAAGGTGATACAACAGAATGTGGATATTATCAAACAATATCATATATCACACATAAGTATATTTTGCTAAAGATGATTAAAAAATGGTTGAAGCAATATATTGACAGACAGCTGCCAGAAATTCAAGCTGGATTCAGAAGAGAACGTGCAATGAGGACTATGATTGCTGATGTTAGATGAATCTTGGCAAACAGCAAAGAATACCAGAACGATGTTTACCTGTGTTTTCTTGACTATGCAAAGGCATTTGATGAGGGGGGGGGTGTCATAAAAAATTATGGATAACATTATAAAGAATGGGAATTCCAGGACCCTTAATTGTGCTCATGCAGAACCTGTACATAGACCAAGAGGCAGTCATTAGAACAAAACAAGGAGATGAAAATAGAGAGTGTGTATCAGTGTTGTATCCTTTCACCATACTTACACAATGTGTATGCTAAGCAAATAATCTGAAAACTGGATTATATGAAGAAGAAAACAGCTTCAGTATTGGAGGAAGACTCATGACCAACCTGCAATTATGCAGATGGTAAAACCTTGCTTGAAGAGAGTGAAAATGACTTGAAGCACTTACTAATGAAGATCAAAGACTATAGTCTGCAGTATGTATTATACCTCAACATAAAACAAAAATCCTCACAACTTGTCAAATAAGCAGCATAACAACAGACAGATAAAACATTGAAGTTGTCAGGGATTTCATTTTACATGGATCCACAATCAACACCTATGGATGCAACAGTCAAAAAATTGGAGGTAGTATTTGCACTGGGCAAATCTGCTGTAAAAGACTTCTTTACACTGTTAAGAAGCACTTCTGATAAGATGGTGGAATAGACAGACAAGCTACACAGACCCTCTTCAACAAAGAAAAGAGAAACCAATCGACAGAGATACAGAAGATAATCCTGGAGCCCTGAGCTTTCAAAGGAAGTATACAGAAGTGGATTAGGCACCAACGAGTGGAAAAACCAGAATGAAAACAGTGAGTGTGGAGAAGGTCAGAGCAGCAGACTCTCAGCTAATCTGACAGTACCAACAGCCTGAATATTTCCAAGTGGTGTTGGGACCTGAAAATTGACCAAAAGATCAGCTCTGTTTCCCAAGGGTTGCAGAGACAACTGAGTTGGTGGCCTTTGAGGAGGAAGGGAAACAGCAAGGAGGGAGACAACCTGAACTGTGGGCTCTCAGCTGTCCAGAGCCCCAGCCTGGGGCTTGATTGTTTACAAGCAGTGGCCATTTTGGATATTTAGAGTGAAAGTGACCTAGGGCACAGATAGGAGCTCTGGTGGCATAGTGCCTAAGGCGTTTGACTGCTAACCAGAAGGCTGGTGGTTCAAACCCACCAGCCACTCCTTGGAAGAAAGATTGGGCAATCTACTTCCATAGTGACACTGCCTCAGAAACCCAAGGAGGAGTTGCTTTGAGTTGAAT
>NW_006921685.1:8826800-8828152 GCF_000298275.1 Orycteropus afer afer | reverse complement strand
GGAAAAGAATTTCCCTGATATGATGAAAGATGAGAATATATCCATCCATTCAGGAAGTCCAATGAACCCCAAACAGGATAGACCCCAAAAGATAATCACCAAGACATATCATCATCAAACTCACCAAAATCAAAGACAAAGAAATAATCCTAAAAGCACAGGAAAAAGAAAAATTTACTTACAAGGGGCAACCAGTATGACTAAGCTTGGATTTCTTGGTAGAAACCATGCAGGCAGCAGACAATGGGATGGTATATATAAAACCCTGAAAGAAAAAAAAAGAATTCCAATCAAGAATTATATGACCAGCAAAATTGTCCCTCAGATATGATGGTGAAATTAAGCCATTTACAGATAAGCAGAAATTTAGGGAATCTATTAAAATCAGAGCAGCCTTACAAGAGATGCTAAAGGGTGTCCTCTGAACAGAGAATCAACAATAGCAAACAAACAACTGACCATTAACACACATTATGACATAACCTAGAAACCAACCTGAGGAACCGGGTAAGGGTGGTCAGAGAGGTTTCCAAGAAGGAGACAAACTTGTCTGTTGGTTTTTCCTACCGTGATGATGTGTTGATGTGAGTTTTGAGGCTGAGCCACTGGTGTTTCAAACCAGTGGGATGTACATGGTGCACAGGTATCAGCCCAGCTTACAGACTGAGACAGACTAGGAAGAGGCCGTCCACTTCTCAAAGAATTGGCCAGGGAAAACCTTATGAATAGCATAGAAACACTGTCTGATACATTACTGTGCAACTTTACGAATAGTCTGGTTAGGTTAGAGGGCTTTCAAAATAGGACTGGGAAAGAGCTGCATCATCAGAGTAAACCCAGCCTTAGTCATATGGATAAGGTAAAGCTTTTGAGACCTCTATTTGCTGATGTGGCACCACTCAAATTGAGCAGAAACAGCTGCAGACATCCATTAATCATCGGAACATGGAATGTACGAAGTATGAATCTAGGAAAATTGGGAGTGGTCAAAAATGAAATGAAACACATAAAGATTGATACCCTTGGCATTAGTGAGCTGAAATGGACTGGTTTTGGCCATTTTGAATCAGATGACCATATGATCTACTATGCCGGGAATGACATTTTGAAGAGGAATGGTGTGCCATTCATCATCACAAAGGATGTTTCAAGATCTGTCCTGAAGTAAAATGCTGCCAGTGATAGGATAATATCCATATGCCTACAAGGAAGACCTGTTAATATGACTATTATTCAAATTTATGCACCAACTACCAAAGCCAAAGATGAGGAAATTGAAGATTTTTATCAACTTCTGCAGTCTGAAATTGACCGAACATGCAATCAGAATGTATTAATTATCACTGGTGACT
>NW_006921685.1:8822318-8825325 GCF_000298275.1 Orycteropus afer afer | reverse complement strand
TGAGCAAATAATTTGAGAAGCTGGACTATATGAAGAAAAACGTGGCATCAGGATTGGAGGAAGAATCATTAACAACCTGAGATACACAGACGATACAACTTTGCTTGCTGAAAGTGAGGATGACTTGAGGCACTTACTGATGAAGATTGAGGAACACAGTGTGCAGTATGGATTACATCTAAATATAAAGAAAACAAAAATCCTCACAACTGGACCAATGAGCAGCATCACAATAAATGGAGAGAAGAGTGAGGTTGTCAAATAATTCACCTTGCTTGATTCTACAATTGATGCCAATGGAAGCAGCAGTCAGGACATTAGATGACATGTAACAATGGGAAGGTCATCTGTGAAGGAACTGTTTCAAGTACTGAGGAGCAAGGATTTCTCCTTGAGGACTAAGGTGAACCTGACTCAACCCATAATATTTCCATTTGCCTGGTATGCATGTGAGAGCTGGACAATGAATAAGGAAGACCAAAAAAGAGTTGATGCTTTTGAGTTGTGGTGCTGGTCAAGAATGCTGAAAGGACCATGGACTGCTAAAAGAACTAAGAGATCTTTCCTGGAGGAAATGCACCCAAAATGCTCCTTGGAAGCGAGAATGGCCAGACTTTGTCTCACCTACTTTGGTCACGTTGTCAGAGGGACCATTCCTTGGAGAAGGATGTCATGCTTGGTAGGGTGGAAGGTCAACAAAAGAGGGAAAGGCCTTCCATGGGATGGATTGACACGGTGCTGCAATGATGGGCTCAAGTATAGCAGGGATCATGAAGCAGGCACGGGATCAGGCAGTGTTTTGTTGTGCTGTGCATGGGGTCGCTATGATTTGGAAACGACTTGATGGCACATAACAACAACAGAAACCAACCCAGTTACAGAAGTATCCAAAGTAAATTAGCCTTCAGCATTGTAAACAGGGTACCAGAGATACCAGTTGACAAATGAGGACAACTGCAAATCAAAAAGGGAAAATTTTGTAATTACAGAACTTCTAAATGATAGGGAAGTCAAGACAACTTCAAGGTAGAACAGACTATTCTAAACTTGGAAAGAAAATTATAACTCACAGGGTAACCTCAAATAAAAAAGATAAACCTTCACATGATAATAAAAAAGAGGACCAGAACAAATATTTAGCAAATATTAAAACAATAGCAACAAAGGAAATGATATCACGATTCATAAATAAAACGAGCTCAGCAGAGAAAAGTATAAGGAACAAAGAAATTGGCAACACCTCAAAAAAATACATAACAAAATGACAGCAACAAATTCATACTTGTCGATAATTACGCTGCCAAAAGAATAGAAAATGAAGCTACATATTGGAAAAGAATATTCAACAATGACATTTCTGACAAGGGATTTATCTCTAAAATGTATAGAAAACGCTAACACCTCAACAACAAAAAGATTAATAGCCCAATTAAAAAATGGACAGAAGACATCAACAAGCACTTCACCAAAGAGGATATTCAGGTGGCCAGTGAATATATAAAGAAATACTCATACTCATTAGCCATCAGAGAGATGCAAATCCAAACAGTAATGGGATACCATTTCACCCAGCACTAATGGTGAAATTCAACATGACAAAAATTAACAAATGCCTGTGAGGATGTGGAGAGATTGGGGTTCTCATAAACTGATGGTGAGACTGTAAAATGATAACAACCACTGTGGAAAGCAATATGGTGATTCCTTAAAAAGCTGGAATTAGAAATACCATTTGATTTAGCAATTCCATTACTAGGTATATTTCCTGAAGAAATGAAAGCAGGACAAGGACAGATATATGCACACCCATGTTCATTGCACTATTTACAATAGCAAAAAGATGGAAACAACTCAGGTACCCATCAACAGAAGAATGGATAACCAAACTATGGTACATAGACACAATGGAATACTATGCAACAGTAAAAAAAAAGTGTTTTGCAGATTCTACACTTTTTTTTTACTGTTGCATAACGTGGATGAACTTGGTGGACTTTACACTAAGTGAAAAAAGTCAATCACAGAAGGGCAAATATAGTATTAGGCTGTTACTGTAAAAAGTCAAGGAAAGGTTTATATATGGAAGGAAATTTTTTTTGTTGGTTACCAGGGCTGGAAAGGGAGGGGAGGGAACATTGGGGGGGGGAAGCATTGACCCATGTTACTTTAGTTTTGTATATTTCACTATAATTAAATTGTATTTCAATGTATTAAAAAAAAAAAAGTCTTAAGAAGCAAAGGTGGCACTTTGAAGTCTAAGGTGCACCTAAATCAAGCCATAGTATTTTCAGTTGCCTCATGTACGTGAAAGCTGGAGTAAGGAAGATGGAAGAAGAGTGGATGCCTTTGAATTATGGGGTTGGCAAAGAATGCTGAAAATACTATGAACTGTCAGAAGAACAAGAAATGAGTCCTTGAAGAAGTGGAACTGGAATGCTTCTTGGAAGTGAGAATGGCCAGACTTTGTCTCACCTACTTTGGTTGTGTTGTCAGAAATGGACCATTTACTGGAGAAGGCTATCACGTCTGGTAAAGTAGAGGGTCAGTGAAAAAGGAGAATATTCTCACCAGGAATTAAAACAGTGGTTGCAATGATGGGCTAAGGTATAGCAAGGATTGTGAGGATGAAGCAAGACTGGGCAGTGTTTTGTTCTGTAGTACGCCGTGTCTCTCTCAGTTGGGACTGACTCAACAACATCGAACAACAACAACATTAGTTATGTGTGGAGAATCATGCGTGAAAACTACAGGAATAGTTACTCCATTTTGGGTAGCTCCTGAGAGAGAAAGAACAATATTATGTGGTGGGAATAGCATCAGAAGAATCTAGCTATAATGGTTACAAATATTCTAGGATCTAGAATATATATGTGGTTTTACTACCTGTTGTTGTTGTTGATAAGTGCCGTTGAGTCGTTTCCGACTCATAGCGACCCCATGCCAGCAGAACGAAACACTGCCCGATCCCATGCCAGCACCACAATCCCTGCTATACTTGAGCCCATCA
>NW_006921685.1:8818068-8821797 GCF_000298275.1 Orycteropus afer afer | reverse complement strand
TTGACAACCTCAATCTTCTCTCCATTTATCGTGATGCTGCTCATTGGTCCAGTTGTGAGGATTTTTGTTTTCTTTACCTACTTTTCCCTTAACTCTAATAATATCTTTTCAAATCCCACTGTTCTAATTAAATGCTCTTGTCCATTTAATTTCCTTCTTATAGTCTTCATTTGTTATATATGTGTGTGTATTTCACTACAATTGCCTTTAATTTTCTATAATTCTCCCCTATTATGATGTTCATTACATTCTCACCTCTTTTTTGCCATTCATTGTTGGTGTTATTTTAAGATGTTTTATTTCCACTTTTCCATTCCTTACATTAGTTTCCTTTCTTAATTGCCCTAAAAAATTAGCACCTACTTTGACCTAGGGACTTTTTGAGGTCTTTGCATATAGCAATGAATAAGATAAATTTTATGCCCACATGAAACTTATGTTCCCAAAGTGTAATTGGCAATCATCCAGGTAATGCCTTGACCCATGATGGGTGGAGGGAGGTAGAAATAAAGAGTGAAGGTTAATTTAGATAGATAGAGGTAGATCGCGCCAGGAGGATTAGGGTTCAGGTATTGGTTACTGCAGAGAAAGCAAGGTATAAAGTGTTAGCAGGAAAAGCCAGAAAAAATGGACAGAGTCAGGGCATATAAGGCATTGTAGATCATGGTTCGTAGTTTGGAATTTCTTATGGTGCTGTGGACATTTTCTAAGATTCTTTGTTGGATTTTCCTCAGATCTCTTTATGAATTTTCCTTTACATTTTTCAACAGCTTCATTTATTTCCTCTGAGAAGATGTATCCCAAATACAGTATTTTTGTGGCTGGGATATGTTTTCTGAATAACAATCCTGTGTATTTCTTGGGCAGTACCACCACTATCTCAAGTGAAAGAGGTGAAACAAAACTAATTATCATTCTCTCTCTTTCTTCCATTTTTCTTTTCTTTTTGGTGCCTCTATTTCTGTGAATGACAACTTTAATTTCCTAGCCACCCATCTTCAAACCTTAGGAGTAACTTGTGATTCACCTCCCTTCCTCTCTTCTTTCTTTCTTTCTTTCTTTTTTTTTTTTTTCTCCTTTCAACAAATTGATATTGAGCCTTTTGTTTATGTTTAGGGTGGACGCATAGTGAACAACATAGAGTAAGAACAATTTCTGACTAGTAGCCTGGAAGTGCGAGAATGACAAACATAATAAACAGTTAAAATATTTACATATTAGTACATAATAAATGCAGTGGGAAAAGTGGAGTAGGTTAAGAGGGTTTGGATAAATGGAAAAATACCATTCTCATGGAGAGAAAGACTTAACATTATGAAAATGTCAATAACTACCCAAAGTGATCTATAGATATACTGCAATCCTGATGCAAATCCCAACAACATTCTTTAACAAAATAGAAAACTAAACCCCAGTTTTATATGGAAAGGAAAAGACCCCAGATAGTAGCTAAAACTTACTGAAGAAGAAGAACAAAGTACGAAGCCTCATAATTCACACTTAGCAGCTTGGTACTGGTACAAAAAAAGACACACAGACCAAAGAAAAAGAAAACCCAGAAGTAAATCCATGTAGCTAGGCCAGCTGATATTTGACAAAGAGTTGAAGTCTATTCAATGGGGAAGAGACAGTCCCTTTAACAAATGGTGCTGGGGAAACTGGGTATCTGTCTGTAGAAAAGGAAAAAAAGATCTGTACCTCACATCATAAACAAAAACTAACTCAAAATGGACCAGAAACCTAAATGTTAAACCTAAAGCCACCTAAAAAGTGTATCTGATGCACTGAACACCAATGACCAAAAACCAGATGAATGGTAAGATGACATCAAGAATAACATGCATGAAGAAAGCAAAATGTTGTCAGAAGGGACCATTCCCTGGAAAAGGATGTCATGCTTGGTTAGGTGGAGGGTTGACAAAGGAGGGGAAGGCCCTCAACAAGATGGATTGACACAGTGGCTGTGGCTGGCTGGGGTTCAAGTATAACGGGGATTGCGGAGCTGGCATGGGACTGGGCAGTGTTTCATTGTGCTGTGTATAGGGTCGCTATGAGTCAGAGGTGACTTGATGGCACCTAATAACAACAACAAACCTTAAAGTATAAAGTCCTGGAAGATAATTTAGGGATAAACCTAGAGGCCCTAATTTATGGCATAAATAAATTATCAAACATAACTGAAAACGCAGAGACAACATAAGATGAAGTAGATAACTGCGATCTCCTAAAAATTAAATAGTACAATCATCAAAAGGACTATTGGCAGTGCAGTGAATTGCTTAGTATGGCCCTTCTAGCCACTCTCCTCCATTTTGTGATATATTGTAAATCCTAATCCCTATGCTACACATCTGTCAGTTTGTCATACTGTGGTGGCTTGAGTGTTGCTGTGAGGCTGGAAGCTATGCCACCAGTATTTCAAATACCAGCAGGGTCACCCATGGAGGACAGGATTCAGTGGAGCTTCTAGACTAAGACAGACTCAGAAGAAGGGAGGGGCCATCCACTTCTCAAAGAATGGGCCAGTGAAAACCTTATGAGTAGTAGTAAAACGCTGTTGGATATATTACTGAAAAATTTTATGAATAATCCTCAAACGTTGTTCCATATAGTGGTGGAAGATGAACCACTCAGGTTGAAAGGCACTCAAAATATGACTGGAGCAGAGTTGCCTCCTCAGAGTAGAGCTGACCTTAATAATGTAGATGGAGTAAAGCTTTCAGGACCTCCATTTGCTGACGTGTCATGACTCAAAATGAGAAGAAACAGCTGCAAACATCCATTAATAATTGGAACATGGAATGTATAAAGTATGAAACTAGGAAAATTGGAAGTTGTCAAAAATGAAATGGAACACATGAAGATTGATATCCTAGGCATTAGTGAGCTGAAATGGACTGGTTTTGGCCATTTTGAATCGGACAACCATATGATCTACTATGAAGAGGAATGGTGTGGTATTCATCGTCACAAAGAATGTTTCAAGATCTGTCCTGAAGTACAATGCTGTCAGTGATAGGATAATATCCATACACCTACAAGGAAGGACCAGTTAATACTACTATTAATAATAGTACTAATACTACTATTATTCAAATTTATGCACCAAAGCCAAAGATGAGGAAATTGAAGATTTTTTTTTACCAGTTTCTGCTGCTGAAATTGACCAAACATGCAATTATGATGTGTTGATTATCACTGGTGACTGGAATGCAAAAGTTGGAAACAAAGAAGAATCACCAGTAGTTGGAAAATATGGTCTTGGTGACAGAAATGACTCTGGAGATTGCATGATAGAATTTTGCAAACCCAATGACTTATTCATTCCAAATACCATTTTTCAACAACACAAACGGGGACTATACATGTGGACTTCGCAAAACAGAGTACACAGGAATCAGATGGACTACATCTGTGGCAAGAGGCAATGGAAAAGCTGAATATCTTCAGTCAGTACAAAGCTAGGAGCTGACTGTGGAACAGACCATCAACTGCTTATATGCAACTTCAAATTTAAGCTGAAGACAATTAAAACAAGTCTATGAGAGTCAAAATGTGACCTTGATTATGTCCCAGCTGAATTTAGAAACCACCTAAAGAATATATTTGATGCACTGAACACCCATGACCAAAAACCAGATGAATTTTAAGGCAACATCAAGAATAACGTGCATGAAGAAAGCAAAAGGTCATTAAAAAGACAGGAGAGGAAGAAACCAAGATAACCCA
>NW_006921685.1:8815942-8817752 GCF_000298275.1 Orycteropus afer afer | reverse complement strand
AAAAAAAAAAAAAAAAAAAACCAAAAAAACAAAACCCCGATGATTGTGGGCCTTCCAAGATCAGAAAGCAGATGGTGTAGCAGCTTTAGTATTTTTTGAATTCTTGGCACAGAGATGGGCACTGTGAGGTCTTAACAACTGTGATCAGGATGAAAGCTGGGCTATGTCATGTGAGGCAGGCTTTTCCACCTAAGGTTCCTTTTATATCTATGAATCTAAGATGACCATCCTACCTGCCTTCCTGCTCCAAGAGCCGCAGCTGGAAGCACTGGTCCAGCCTGAGTTGCTGCATGTGCCACAGCTGGTGCAGGTGCTGTCGGGTGGAGGGCAGCTTGTCCCGGAGGCTGGTGATCTTGGGTACTAGGTTCTGGAAGTCAGTACTGCCTGGGATATACATTTCACATCTTGAATTCTGGTCTAGGAATAATGAGGTAAGGCTTGACTATATAGATGGCAAATACAAGGAATAATAGTGTTCCCGTGAATACTCTGAAAGTCACATAGTCTCATTTCCACTGCATCCCTTGCTTTTGCTAAGGTCAAAATTTCATACTCCATAGGAGAAAAGAAATGTTTTAAAACCAAACTACATAGTCATCATTTTTCTTCTGAAAATAAAATACTATTTTCTCTTACTACAGAATACATGCCAAATACAAAAAGAGCCTTGGAGAAATACTTTTAATAACATGCAGAGCAATGCACTGGAGGTTTATACAGTATATTAAAGACATATAAACAGTGCTTTTCAACATAAAAATAATTCATAAATATTTGCTTCCATGAAAAAGAGAGTTTGTTTTTTTACTGTTCACCAAAATAAGCTAATTAACCTATTAGTTCACATTGCCAATTCCTTTCTTTCTTTCTTTTTTTTTTTTTTAATTGTGATTTGGGTAAAAGTTTACAGAGCAAATTCACTTTCCATACAGCAGTTCATGTATACTTTGTCTCATGACATTGACTACAATTTACCCCGATGAAACAGCTCCCCTCCCACTTCCTCCCAACAGTTACCTCTTCCCTGTGTCCATCCTCCATGTACTCCTGCCCCCTGAGCTGTCTCTCTGTGTATAAACAGCCTTTCTTTCTCCCATGATTGTTCTCTCCAAGGAGTGTATCTATCTAGCTCAGGTAAATGTTCAGCTCCTATGCCTGTCTTTTGTTTGGCTGGAAGCCACAGGTATGGGTTCAATTCCAGACTTAAAGGGCAGTTGGGGGCCATAGTCTCAGTGATTCCATCAGGCTCTATCAGACCAGCAAACCTGCCCCCTCCCCTTTCTTTCCAAATGATTTTGAGGTTTGTTTCACATTGTTTTCCCTCTCTATCCAGGGTCTCCTACATAGCTCCCCCTGCAAGTGGTTAACAGTGGTAGCCATGCACCATCTAGCTCTTCTGGTCTCATAGGCTGCAGATCGCATGGTGTACCAGTCGCTAGGACTAGTTGTTTCCATGAATCTTTGGTTTTCTTCATTCTTCTTTGCTCTGGATGAGGAGAGACCCATCACTGCATCTAGATGGCCGCTTGCAAGCTTTTAAGATTCCAGTTGCTACTCACCAAAGTAGGAGGTAGAACAGTGTTTTGTGTAGTATGTTATGCCAACTGAGCCTGATGTCCTCTGTGACTATGGTCCCGAGCCCATAGTTTCAACTACTCGGTCCCTCTGGGTAGCTGGCTGTGACCAAGAAGTGACTACAACCTTGTCCCTTGTCAGCTCTACTATACACCTGGGAATTCTTACAGAACATACAAATACACTTGTAGAACCATTGTCTGCCAACTCTATACATGCTCTTGGGTACACTCCC
>NW_006921685.1:8814335-8815384 GCF_000298275.1 Orycteropus afer afer | reverse complement strand
GGAAACCCAAGGAGAGGTCGCTATGAGTCAGGGCCGACTCAACGGCAAAGCAACAACAACAACAACTATACATATATATATATATATGCCATATATTAGGGCCCCTAAAGTTGCCCCTAGCTTTTCTTTGAGGAACTTTATAGTTTTAGGTTTCACATTTATGTCTTTGATCCATCTGGAGTTAGTTTTTGTGTATGGTGTGGGATACAGATCTTATTTCATTTTTCTGCAAATGGATCTCCAGTTTTGCCAGCACCATTTATTAAACAAACATTCTCTTCCCCATTTAATGGATTTCAGTCATTTGTCAAAGATCAGTTGACCATAGGTTGATGGATCTATTTCTAGGTTCTCAATTTTATTCCATTGGTCTATGTGTCTGTCATTGTACCAGTACCAGGCAATTTTGATTACTTTAGCTATATCGTAGGTTTTGAGATCCAGCAGTGTGAGACCTCCTACTTTGTTGTTCTTCATTAGTGCTTTGTTTATCTGAGGTCTCTTTCCTTTCCATATAAAGTTAGTAATTGTTTTTTCCATATCCTTAAAAAATGTTGATAGGATCAGGATTGCATTGAATGTATAGATTTCTTGGGTAGAATTGACATTTTTACATTGTTCAATCTTCCTATCCATGAGCATTTTATGTTCTTCCATTTATGGAGATCTCTTATGGTTTCTTGAAGTAGTCTTTTATAGTTTTCTTTGTACAGGTCTTTTGCGTCCCTGGTAAGATTTATTCCCAAGTGTTTTATTTTTTTGGTAGCTATTGTAAATGGTATTGATTTCCTTATTTCTTTTTCAGCAATCTCTTTGGTGGCATAGAGGAATCCAACTGATTATTAGATGTTGATCTTGTATCCTGCCGTGATGCTAAATCTCTTAATTAGTTCCAGTAGATTTTTGACTGAGTCTCTTGGGTTTTCTAGGTATAGGATCATATCATCAGCAAATAGGGATAGTTGACTTCTTCCTTACCAATTTGGATGCCTTTGATTTCCCTTTCTTGCCTTATGGCCGTGGCTAGGACTTCCAGTACAATGTTGAAT
>NW_006921685.1:8801770-8808647 GCF_000298275.1 Orycteropus afer afer | reverse complement strand
TATGCAGTATGGATTACATCTCAATATAAAGAAAACAAAAATCCTCACAACTAGACCAATGAGCAGCATCACAATAAATGGAGAGAAGATTGAGATTGTCAAAGAATTCTCGTTGCTTTGTTTTACAATCGATGCCAGTGGAAGCAGCAGTCAGGACATTAGATGGTGTGTAGCACTGGGAAAGTCAACTGCAAAGGAACTGTTTCAAGTACTGAGGAGCAAGGATGTCTTTGAGGAGTAACGTGTGCCTGACAGAAGCCATGATATTTACATTCTCCTCGTATGCATGTGAGAGCTGGAGAAGAGTTGATGCTTTTGAGTTGTGGTGCTGGTGAAGAATGCCGAAAGTACCGTAGACTGCTAAAAGAACTAACAGATCTGTCCTGGAGGAGTGCACCCAAAATGCTCCTTGGAAGTGAGAATGGCCAGACTTCATCTCACCTATTTTGGTCATGTAGTCAGAAGGGACCATTCCTTGGAGAAGGATGTCATGCTTGGTAGGATGTAGGGTCGATGAAAGAGGGGAACCTTCAACAAGATGGACTGACATAGTGGCTGCGGTGATGGGTTCAATTATAGCAGGGATCGTCGAGCTGGTGCGGGATCAGGCAGTGTTTCATTCTGATGTGCATGGGGTTGCTATGAGTCGGAAACGACTCGATGGCACCTAACAACAGCAATAATATCATCTTGCTCTTCTGCCAATGTATTTAGTTTAAAGGAAGGTATTAAAATATGTTCAAGAGACATTTTGGCTATATCATGCCACTCCAAAAGAATTACCAGAAATTGCATAACTTTAACAAACAGGAGTTTATTCTTATACAGTTTTGGCAGCTAGAAATCTGAGGTCCAAGTGCCAGGCTCTAGAGGCTGTGTGAAAGCCCCTTGACCTGCAGACCTGTGTCTTCAGCTCTGCCTTTTGCTGCTGGCCTACTGAAGCTAGAGGCATCTCTTCACTCAGGTAGCTACAGGCTTTTGAGGCTAATGAGCCCAAGGGTGACAAATAAAATGGCAAACCACATGACAGGCCACTGATTCAAGTCCATTAAAAATCTCAAAATTGGCAGAACATGGCAGGCTGCTGAATGAAGCCTCAGCTACATGCAGGGTTCAAGTGTGCCAATAGCTAGAGAGTGTTCCCAAAGCTTCTCTTTATATGCAGGAAGCAGACCACATACCTAAGGCAGCTATTCAGCTGCTCACATTAGATTCCTCCATGGAGCTAATTACCAGTCTCATCTGTGGGAATATATTACATCCTGCTGCCCAGCCACTCACCCAGGCCCAGTCAAGTTGACACACAACCTTAACTACCACAAAAGTATTGGTGCTGCTGCTTATTATTATCATTATTTGTGTGTACAGACACATATTATAACTTTCATATAACTTTTTATTGTGATTTGGGTGAAATTCAAAGAGAAAATTTATTTTCTATCCAGTAGTTCATACAGATTGTGTTTCATAATGTTAATTGAAGTCCCCACAATGTAACGTGAACTCTGGTAGCATAGTGGGAGCTCTGGTAGCATAGTGGCTAAGGCACTTGACTGCTAACCAGAAGGCTGGTGGTTCAAACCCACCAGCCACTCCTCGGAAGGAAGATGGGGCAATCTACTTCCATAGTGATACTGCCTCGGAAACCCAAGGAGGGGTCGCTATGAGTCAGGTCCAACTCGATGGCACATAACAGCAACAACAACAACAACAACAACAACAATGTAACAGTTCTCTTCCCACTCCTCCCTGTGGTTACCTTTTCCCTATATCTTTCTTTTTGTACATCTTTTGCGTCTTGTCGTGTCTTCCTTATCCTTAGTAATATTGTGCTGGTCACCTGTTTTGGTAATATTGTCTTTCCCTTTACCCAAATCATTATGTTTCTCTTACCTAAGCATTTTTCTCCCATTCTCTCCCATTCTGGGTAACCAATAAAGAAAGTTTCCTCCTTATGTAAATTTTGCCAGGACTTTTTATACTAGTAGACTCACACAGTATTTGTCCTTTTTTTAAAAAAGTACACTTTATTGATATATAATTTATGTATAGTGAAATATACATAACTAAAGTGACATAGGTCAATGCTTTTTTTTTTTTTTTTGCAGTGTACTCTCCCCTCCCCGACAAAGAAAGTTTCCCTCCATATATAAACCTTTCCTTGATCCTCCACAACAATGAACCAATACTGTATTTGTCCTTCTGTGATTGACTTATTTCACTTAGCATAATGTCCTCCAAGATCATCCATATTATGGAGTTTTATGCAGACTCTTTAGTGCTGCATAGCATTCCAGTATGTGTATGTAGCATAGTCTGGTCATCCACTCTTCCACTGATGGGCACATAGGTTGCTTCCATCTTTTTGCTATTATAAATAGTGCTGTGATGTACATGAGTGTTCATATATCTGTTCCTATCCTGGCTGTCACCTCTCTAGGATATATACCTAGTATTAGGATTGCTGGTATGGTGTCTGCAATTCCACCTTTCTAAGGAATTGCCATACTGCTTTCCACAGTGGTTGTATCACTTCACAGTCCCACCAGCAGTGTATCAGAGTCCCCATCTCTTCACATTCTTGCCAGCATTTGTTATTTTCTGTCTCGTTGAACCTTGCCACCAGTGCTGGGGTGAGACAGTATCTCGTTGTTTTGATTTGCATCTCTCTGATGGCCAATGATAATGAGCATCTCTGCATGCATTAGCTGACCACCTGAATATTCTTCTTGGTAAAGTGTCTATTCATGTTTTCTGCCAATTTTTCAACTGGATTGTTAATTGCTTTGGTGTTGAGGCACTGCTGTTTTCTATAAATCTTAGATATAAGTCCCTTGTCAAATATGTAATTATTGGCAAATATGAATTTGTTGTTGTCATTTTTTGTTATGTGCTTTTTCGTGGTGTCGATTTCTTTGTTCCATATAATTTTCTATGCTGAGCTCATTTTGTTTATGAATCATGTTATCACTTCCTTTGTTGCTACTGTTTTAGTATTTGCTAAATACTTGTGCTGCTCCTCTTTATTTTGATGTGAAGGTTTATCATTTTTCCTTGAGGTTACTCTGTGATTTATAGTTTTCTTCCCAAGTTTAGAACAGTCCATTCTATCCTATAGTTGTCTTGACTTCTCTACTATCTAGAAGTTCTGTAACTACACATTTTCCCCCCTCTTTTTGGTTTGTAGTTGTCTTCACTTGTCAATTGATGTCTCTGGTTCCCTGTTTATAATCTTGTAGGCTTTTTTACTTTGGATACTTCTATAGTTGGGTTTGTTTCTGGGTTATGTTATCATGTGTGTTATGTTATCATGTGTGTTAATGGTCAGTTGTTTGCTGTTGTTGCTTCTCTGTCCAAAGGGTTCCCTTTAGCATCTCTTATAAGGTTGGTCTGGTTTAAACAAATTCCCTTAATTTCTGCTTGCCTGGAAATGTCCTAATTTCACCATCATATTTGAGGGAATTTTGGTGGGTACATAATTCTTGATAGGAAATTTTTCTCTTTCAGAGTTTTATATATACCATCCCATTGTCTTCTTGCCTGCATGGTTTCTGCCAAGAAATTCAAGCTTATAGTCTTACTGGTTGCCCCTTGTAGTTAACCTTTGGTTTTTCCCTTGCTAATTTCATGATTCTTTCTTCGTCTTTGGTTTTGTTGAGTTTGATGATGATATGTCTTGGTGATTTTCTTTTGGGGTGATTTTCTTTTAGGGTATGTCCTGTTTGGGGTTCATTGGACTTTTTGAATGGATATATTCTCATCTTTCAGCATACCAGGAAAATTCTCTTCCAACAAATTTCTCCAACAATTTTGGAATTCTCTTCTAACATTTTTCTCTGTGGTTTTATTTGTCTCTTCCTGTTCTGGAATTCTGACTACATGTAGGTTATTCCTTTTGATGGTATCCCATGTGAACCTTAGCCTTTCTTTTTTTGTTTTGATCTTTTTTCTGGTTGATTTCCAAAGAAGTATTCAGGTATTTGTCTTTAATCTCACTTATTCTGTCTTCCATTGATTTACTTCTACTCCTTTGTCTGTTCAATGTGTTACCTATTTCTGAAAGTTTAGTATTAATCATCTGGATCTGGATCTGTAGGTTTTGTATCATTTCTAATTTTTCATTTATTTTGTCATTTTGTTCCTGTATTGTCTTTCAAAATTGCTGTAGGGTTTTCTCCAGTTTTATCAATGTTTTCCTTCATCTCTCTCTCAATCCTTTGAAGATACCTAAATATAAAATTCTTTTGAATTTCTTATCAGGGAGTTCCAATGCTGCTTCTTCCTCAGGGATGTGTTTTGGTTCTGTAGCCTGGTCTCTTGTTTCTCCTGCTTTATCTTGCTTCTTTGTGTGAACTGTGATTCTCTGTTGTCTCCACGGCATTGTGATGTTTTTGTTTTTATATTTAATTGGTGACTGTATGGTTGAGTGACTTGCCCACAATTCTTGTTTTCTTTGTATGTTATCTATGTAAGCAGGGTACTGTGCTGTGCCTCTATTCACTAGTTGACAGCAACTTAAACGCTCACCACCTGTCTCCTTCCTGTTGTCAGTCTCTTGTATGTAATCCAAATGAGAATGCTGCCACTTTAAAATCCAAAATGGCTGCCACTTGTAAAAATTCAAAATGGCTGCTCCCTTGGTCACTTTAAATATCCAAAATGGCCACTGCTTATAAACATACAAAATGGTTTCACACTCGGTCAATTTAAATATCCAAAATGGCTGCCACATGTAAACAATCAAAATGGCTGTGCCCTCGGGACAGCGGAAAATCCACAGCTCAGGTTGTCTTTCTCCTTGCTGTTTCCCTTCCTAATCATAAGCTACCAGCACAGTCATCCCTGTAGCCCTTGGTGACCAGGGCTGATCTTTAGGTCAATTCTCAGGTCTCAAAACCACTTGGAAATATTCAGGCTATTGGTCCCATCAGAGTAACTCATAGTCCGCAGCTCTGACTGTCTCCATACTCACTGTTTTTGTTCAGGTTTTTCCACTGGTTGGTGCCTAACCCACTTCTGTATAGTTCCTTTCAAAGCTCAGGGCTCCAGGATTAGCTTCTATATTTCTGTCAATTGGTTTATCTTTTATTTGTTGAAGAGGGTCTGTGTTGCTTGTCTGCCTATTCCTCCATCTTACTGGAAGTCCAGTATTTGTCCTTTGTGATAGACTTATTTTACTCAGCATGATGTCATCCACTTTCATCCACATTTGTGTTTCATACTCTCTTCATTGTTTTTAATGCTGCATAGTATTCCATTGTGTGTATGTACCACAGTTTGGTTATCCATTCATATATTGATGAGCACTGAGGTTGTTTCCGTCTCTTTGCTATTGTGAACAGTGCTATGATGAGCACGGATGTGCAAGTATCTATTCATATCCCAGTTCTCACTTCTCTAGGATATATACCTAGTAGTGGGATTGCTAAATCAAATGGTATTTCCATTTCCAACTTTTTGAGGAAGTGCCATACCATTTTCCACAGTGGTTGTACCATTTCACAGTCCCACTTACAGTAGATGAGAGTTCCAGTCTCTCCACACCCTTGCCAGCATTTGTTGTTTTCTGTCTTGTTTAATTTTGCTTTTCTTTTCAGGGTGAGGTGGTATCTCGTTTTGGTTTGCATCTCTCTAATGGATGATGACTGCAAGTATTTCTTCATGTGCTTGTTGGCCATCTTCTTTGGTGACGCATCAGTTCATGTCTTCTACCCATTTTTTAATTGGGTTGTTTGTCTTTTTTGAAGTTGAATTGTTGAAGTTTCCTATAAATTTTAGAGATAAGTCCATTGTATATATATCATTGCCAACTATTTGTTCCCAATCTGTAGGTTCTCTTTTTACTCTTTTAGACAAGTCTTTTGGTGTGCATAAGGATTTAATTTTAGAAGGCCCTAGTCATTTAGTTTATCTTCTGGTGTTTGTGCATGGTTTAAAACCAAGAAGAAAGTGTGTTAAAGTTGTATCCTTTCACCATACTTATTCAATCTGTTTGTTGAGCAAATAATCCAAGAAGCAGGACCGTATGAAGAAGAGCATGGCATCAGGATTGGAGGAAGACTCATTAACAACTGCCAATATGCAGATGACCCAACTTTGTTTGCTGAAAGTGAGGATGACTTGAAGCACTTACTGATGAAGATTTAGGACTACAGTGTGGATTACATCTCATCATAAAGAAAATGAAAATCCTGACAACTGGACCAATAAGCAGCATCACAATAAATGGAGAAAAGATTGAAGTTGTCAAAAATTTCATATTACTTGTTCCACAATCGACACCCATGGAAGCAGCAGTCAAGACATCAGACAATATATTGCACTGGATAAATCTGCTGCAAAAGACCTCTTTAAAGTGCTGAAGAGCAAAGATGTGTCTTTGAAGACCAGGATGTACCTAACCCAAGCCATGGTGTTTGCAGTTGCTTCATAAGCATGTGAGAACTGGAAAATAAATAAGGAAGACTGAAGAAGAGTTGATGCTTTTGAGTTGTGGTATTGGTGAAGAATATTGAAAGTACTATGGGCTACCAAAAGAACTAACAAATGTTTTCTAGAGGGAATCCTCTGGCAAGATGGTGGACTAGGCAGAAGGCCTGCACAGACCCTCTTCAACAAAGAAAAGGGAAACCAATTAACACAGACACAGAAGATAATCTTGAACCCCTGAGCCTTGAAGGAAAGGATACAAAAGTGGACTAAACCCCAACTAGCAGAAGAATTTGCGTGAATATACCAAAAAAGGAGACACATGGAGCTGCAGTCTGGCAGCAGCCTGAGCGACCCTGATGGCACAGATGACAGGGCTTGGAGATTCCCGAGTGGTGGTAGGACCTAAGAATTAACCCAAAAATCACCCTGCTAGCCAGGGACTGCA
>NW_006921685.1:8794986-8798044 GCF_000298275.1 Orycteropus afer afer | reverse complement strand
CTGTTGCATTGTGGTAAACTGTGGTCAATGACATGATACAAAGCATATGTGAACTGCTGTATGGAAAGTGAATTTGCTCTGTAAATCTTCACCCAAATCTCAATCAATCAATCAATCAATCAATGTTTTCTGGAGGAAGTGGAGCCAAGCTGCTCCTTGGAAGGAAGAATCATCAGACATCATCTCACCTACTTTGGTCATATTGTCAGAAGGAACCATTCCTTGGAGAAGGATATCATACTTGGTAAAGTAGAGGGTCAATGAAAAAGAGGAAGGCCTTCAATGAGATGAATTGACACAGTAGCTGCAATGATGAGCTCAGGTATAGCAAGGATTGTGAGGCTGGCCCAGGACAGGGCACTGTTTTGTTTTATTGTACATAGTGTTATTGTGAGTTGTAGCTGACTTTATGGCACTTAACAACAACAACAATCCCTGTGCATCTTGAGTCCTGCCTTGCTGAAAGGTGTGACTCTAGTCAGCACCCCTTTTGTGATGTATTGTAAATCCTATTCTGTATGCCTGTTTACTGTCAGATGTATCTTGAGTCTTGCTTTGCTGTAGGGTGTGACTCGAATCACCACTCTTAGCTTCTGTGAGGGTATATATAGGAATATTCTGGGAAAGTTTGCTCTCTTGCTACAGTTCTGCATTTAGTTCTACATCATCTCACCCCTGGACTTGAGACAGCAGCCTTCACTTGACCTGCCATTTGGGTTCGCCAACACCTGCACCATGTGAGTTGGGAGAATCTTCCATACCCTCCACAGCCTTGGGACTTGTCAGACTCCCAGTCTCCACCACCACCATGTGAGCCATTTCCTTGGGAGTCTGTGAGTGTTGTGCAATGTTACAGTGAACTCTGGAACCCTAAGACAGGAGAGAGTTTATTGAGGGGAGGAGAAGGAGTTGATGTCAGAGATGATGGAATGGCATGATAGTTTGAAAAAGTTGGACATTTGGGACATCTTTAACCTCCACCTTAGAGATTGGTCTCGTGCTGATCTTTCTAAAAGAAATTATTCAAGCACTACCAAAAGAGTAAAAAAGAAAATTTATAGAATGGGAAAAAATATTTGACAACATCATATCTGAGAAGGATCTAATGTCTAAAATAAATGGAAAACTTCAACACCAAACATACAAACAATCCCATCAAAAAATGGGTAAAGGACATGAATGCACACTTCACCAGAGACATTCAGGAATTAACAAACATGAAGAGGTACTTGTGATCACTAGCCATTAAACCAAAACCAAACTCACTGCTGTCGTGTCAGTTTGACTCATAGTGAGACCTCTTTGGGTTTTCGAGGCGGTATCTCTGTGGGGGTAGATTGTCCAGTCTGCCTTCCAAGGAGAGGTTGGTGGGTTTCAACCACCAGCCTTCTGGTTAGCAGTCAGATAGATGCCTTAGGTACTATGCCACCAGAGCTCTCATTATAGAGATGCAAATCTTCTCTGCCTCAAATGCTGATGGTCTTCTCATGGGGGAGACAGAGCATCATAAACTTAACACTCAGGAAAAAGACTGGAATTTGTATGAAGGACCATTAGAGAAAGAATGAATTTGTCTGAGTCAGAATAATTGGCTGAGATGGACCCTAATTTAGATGAGGATACCTAATTTATGTAGGGAGAGAAAACTCAGAACACAATTTCTGGGCTGTGACCATAAGATTGGCAGTTCACATCCGTCTAACAGTGCCTCAGGAGAAAGGCCTGGCAATCTGCTTTCAAAGGGTCACAGCCTTAGAAACCCTATGCAGCAGTTCTGCTCTCACACATGGGGTCACCATGTGTCAGAATGGACTTGACAGCAACTGGTTCACGTATAAGTTGAGGTGAGGAGAGAAAAGTAGCCAGCAAAGGAGAGAGTAGTGTGGTGTGGCAGTGGGGTCTTGTGAGCAGGGTGAAATGCATGTTCAAAGGCTTGAGCTATAATATCTCAGGAATATCAAAGGAAAAACAAAAGTGAACAAAGGTCACTAAGCCTGGGTACCACGAGTCGAAGAGAATGGCACTACTTGAGCTTGGCAGGCTAAGGCGGATGGTGCAGGTCATTAAAAACCACAGTAAGGAGTGTGGGATGAAATGTGAGTACAGTGGGAAACAACTGAAGAGTTTTAGCAAAGGAGAGACATGATCTTATTTGTTTGAGGTTAAGAATGCCATCTGTTTTGCTTGAATTTGAGAATGCTATCTGTTAATCAAAATCTGGCACACAGTCAAATTATCTCCCAGCCTTCTTCAGCCTTTGGCTGTGAGCCATGTGCTAGCTCTTTACCCATGCAATTAAATAGAAGTGGTGAGTACCGTGACTAGGCCTGGCTCATAAAAATCTTCCATGTGGGTTTCCTCATACTGTTTTCCCTTTCTGAGTAGACTGGATGACCTTCCCTTTCTGAGTAAATTGGGTGACTTTGAAAACTAGTATTTAAATGGCAGAGCCAACCAGCCTGGGCCCCTGTATGACTGTGTGGAACAGACCTTCCTCCTAGAACTGTCCTGGGGTTTTATATGAGCAAGAATGGAGCACCTGTTGTTATCAGCCATTTTTTTTTTTTTTTTTTTAAACTGCAACTTGTTTTGCCCAGATGAATACACTAGTTTGAAAGGACAATCTGGCTTCTGCACTATGTAAAGATGTGAGGTAGTATGAAAAATAGCACTGGTCAAAGTGAAGGTTTATTACAATTGTCGTCTAAGGAGATTTCAACTGAAAGATATTTTTGGAAGTAGAATCAAGTTTAAATTGGTGGTTTTCTGTGTGTAGTGGTTAAAAAAATCTCATTTGATTTGACTCTTAACTGCCATAGCACTTACCGGTTGGACTTTTCATAGCATATCTTATTGAGTGCCTTTAGGTATGAATTTTTTTATTTGACTAGATTGTAATCAACTGGATGGCAAATAAACCATGTCTTTTAGAATTTTTTATCTGCTTTGGTGTCTGCGGTGTAGTAAATTACTTAGTGTGGCTTTTCTATCCATAAGTCTTTGTAAACTCCAAGGTGGGATTTTCTATGAGCAACTGAGGAGCTCCTGATTGCTGAAG
>NW_006921685.1:8784989-8794506 GCF_000298275.1 Orycteropus afer afer | reverse complement strand
CAGTAATAGGCCTTGGGTTACTGCTGGTAATCCTGTCTTCCTCTTGTGGGATTAGAGGAGGTCAGAACATGTGGTCTCCTTGCCATTTTTGTAGTGTCCAATACAGTACTTTTTCTGAAGTACTTTTTTTCCTTAAACTTTGCTTAAGTTAATAAAAGGATTGGCTATCAAATTTCATACTCATGGAGCTATTGGTAATCATGTTCCTGCCTTGTCATTGATGATTGCCTCATCTAGGCTTAAAATTTCATTGACATGTTTAGTTATGTTAACTTGAATTTGACCTGTGGTATGGTGGGGAAAGTAACTTCATGAGACTGGGATTTGAATGCTTGTAATAGATGTATGTTGAACAGTTTTTAAGAGGTACACAAGCTAATCCTCACTGCTATCTCATCACTTTCATGGGACCCCACTATTAAGAGTTACTGACTCCACAGTTACTTCCATCCACAGTTAAGAAATTTCTGGAGAATCATTATGATTTATGGACAGTTTTAAGATAAGAGACAGTTTCTGTAATCCAAATGAGCAATCATGAGATATATAACTGAGGAAATGACAATGGAAATAAAAAGAAGAGATGAGCGTGTAAGGGACTTTACAGAACATGATAACTGAATGAATTTTGAGAAAGAAAAGACAGGAATAAACATGAATTCCTGAGCTCCTATGCTGATTAAATTCAAGTTATAACCTTAAATACACATCAACAGACCTACTTTCCAAGATAATGCCAGTTAATACTTCCTGTCATAAACAGGCAGTATTAGCAGTGATGAGTTGGACATTTTAATCTTGGGCATGATGATGTTTGTTAATTTGTTATGTGTTTACTGTGTTTGTGCTTAATTTGTATGTGTTTATTATTTTATTTTTTATTTTAAATACATTTTATTAAAATATAATTTATGTGCAGTGAAAATTTTTTGTATGTGTTTTATGAGCATTATTCATCCCTCCATGCCTGAGAAGGAAAAAACAGTAAGAGTTGAAATTGCTGGTAAGAAGATGTAACACACAAGTAAATTTTGCTGAAGGTAATTTAAAAATAGTTGAAGCAATACATTGACAGACAACTGCCAGAAATGCAAGCTGGAATCAGAAGAGGATGTGCAACAAGGACTATCGTTGCTGATGTCAGATGAAGTTACATTTGTAAACCAATGAATGAAACCCTGCCCAATTCTGCAACATCCTCACAATCCTTGCTGTACTTGAGACCATCACTGCAGCCACTGTGTTAATCCATGTTGTTGAGGTTCTTCCTCTTTTTTCATTGACCCTCTACTTTACTAAGCATGATATCCTTTTCCAGAGAATGGTCCCTTCTGTATAGCATGACCAGTGTAGATAAGACAAAGTCTGACCATTCTCACTTCTAAGGAACATTCTGGCAACACTTTTTCCAGGACAGATTTGTTTATTCTTCTGGCAGTCCATGGTACTTTCAGTATTCTTTGCCAAAACCTTAATTGAAAGGCATCAACTCATTTAAACCAACTAATTTTAGATCTTCCATTTTCCACCATTCACATGCATATGAGGCGATTGAAAATACCATGGCTTGGGATAGCCACACCTTAGTCTTCAAAGTGTCATCTTTGCTTTGTAACACTTTAAAGAGGTCTTTTGCAGAAGACTTTCCCAGGGCAATATGACATCTTTTTTCTTGACTGCTGTGCCCATGGGTATTGATTTTGGATCCAAGTAAAATGAAATCTTTGACAACTTCAATCTTTTCTCTATTTATCATGATGTTACTTATTGATCTCGTTGTATGGATTTTCATTTTTTTTTTTTTATGTTGAGATGTAATCCATACTGAAGACAGTAGTCGTTGATGTCATCAGTAAGTGCTTAGTGCTTCAAGTTCTGTTGTTGTTCAACAAGAGAGGTTTTGCCATCTGCATGTAACAGGTTGTTAATGAATCTTCCTCCAATCTTGATGCCACGTTGTTCTACATATAGTCCCACTTCTTGGATTATTTGCTTAGCATACAAATTGAATAAGTATGATGAAAGGATACAACCCTGATGCACACCTCTCCTGATTTTAAACCATGGAGTATCCCCCTGCTCTGTTTGAACAACAACCTCTTGGTCTATATTACAGTTTCGGTATAAGCACAGTGAAGTGTTCTAGAATTCCCATTCTTTACAATGTTATCTGTGATTTGTTATAAGCCATATAGTTAAATGCCTTTGCATAGTCAATAAAACACAGATAAACATCTTTCTGGTATACTTTGCTTTCAGCCAAGATCCATCTGACATCAGCAATGATATCCCTCGTTTCACATCCTGTTCTGAATCCAGCTTGAATTTCTGGAAATTCTCTGTCAATATATTGCTGCAACCATTTTTGAATTATTTTCAGCAAAATTTAACTTGTATGTGACAGTAATGATATGGTTTTGATAATTTCTGCATTCTGTGGGGTCACCATTGTTTGGAATGGGCACAAATACCAATCTCTTCCAATCAGTTTGGCCAGGTAGCTGTTTTCCAAATTTCTTAGCATAAATAGGTAAGGTCTCCAGCACTGCACCTGTTTGCTAAAACATCTCAATGGGTTATATGTCAATTCTTGGCATCTTGTCTTTACCAATTCCTTGAGTTCAACTCTCAGTTCTTCTTACAGTGCCATTGTTTCTTGATCATATGCTACCTCCTGAAATAGTTGTGTGTCGATCAATTATTTTTGGTGTAATGAGTCTATGTATTCCTTACAACTTCTTTTGATGCTTCCTGCATCATTCAATATTTTGAATTGAAGTAAAACAATGTCTGCTATATTGAAGTTGCAGTAGGTTAGGACAAATGTGAGTTAGTACTTAAAATTAAAAATTATTAGAAATGGGAGGTTTCTACTGAAAAGTAAAAGAGAATGTTTAAAGACAAGTCCTTATTGTACCTATTTAAATATGTTCCTCTTTCCATAGTAGTACAGGAAAAGCATGTAAATTAGTGCACAAGTTATTTAACATGAACAGACAGACTCATAATGGTACATGTTGAGTTTATGTGTCCCAGAATATTTCTTTTAGAGATTAAATACCTAGTAGAATACAAAAATACATTTTTTTTCAGTCTGACAAAATGTATAATTTTCTTATTTTTGCCCTATAGATACCATTTATTCCTACATTATGTGGATTTTTTATTCATATCTAATATGGATTTTCCTTTATATGTATTACTATACTTAATAATGACTTGTCCATTTTAAATGAATAGCCAAATGTGGAAAGAGATTTAATTTTGAAAAATTTTATTCATGCCATTTAAAATCATTACAAATTACTTATTAGCTTACTATGATACATATTTCTTTTAAAATAATATAATTTTTACTTCCTCTAGGCTGGAATGATAAAGAGTGACAATGATGAGTATTTCATTGAGCCTTTGGAAAGAGGCAAGCAGATGGAGGAAGAAAAAGGAAGGATTCATGTTGTCTACAAGAGGTCAGCTGTAGAACCAGCTCCCATAGACATGTCCAAAGACTTTCACTACAGAGGTAGGCATCTTTAACAAGGCTCAATAATTGAATGTAATGTTAAGGTATTATGTAAACAACTCTCCCATCAATTAATAGAAAGTGATTGTCATATGCTTTTGCCTAAAACAGAGGTACCAATAGAAGTCTACGTTTATAAATCATGAAATATAGTTTACTTCTTTTCTTAATGCATGTGTATATATTAAAGTATTTCTTTACTCTAGTGCAATATTGTACCTCTGATATGTTAATTATTACTAGTTTTTTTAAAGTTTTATATGAAACCTATATTTTGTGTGGCTTATCTTAACATTTGTGTGCCTAACCCAAGCCATAGTTTTTCAATCACATCATATGCATGTGACAGCTGGACAGTGAATAAGGAAGACTGAACAAGAGTTGATGCTTTTGAGTTGTGGTGTTGGTGAAGAATACTGGAAGTACCATTGACCGCTAAGAGAACTAAAAATCTGTCCTGGAAGACATGCAGCTGGAATGTTCCTTGGAAGCACTGGCCAGACTTCATCTTACCTACTTTGGTTATACTGTCAGAAGGGACCATTTCCTGGAGAAGGATATCATGCTTGGTACAACAAAGGGGAGGGCCCTCAATGAGATGGATAGATACAGTGGCTGCAACGATGGGCTCAGGTATATCAAGGATTGTGAAGCTGGCATGGGATCAGGCAGTGTTTTGTTCTGTTGTACATAGTGTTGCTATGAGTCAGAGCTGACTCAATGGCATGTAACATCATCATCATCTTAAAATTTGTGTTTTCTAGGAGCATCTCAATTATGCATTATTAATCTTATTTTAAAACTTTTAAAAAATATGTATTGACATGGCAAAAAATTACCTTTTGTTGTAAGACTGATGTGAGATATATTGGAGAATAATTCTACTATTTGACTTTAAGGTCTATTTTAGATGTCTATTTGGCATCTTGTCTTTACCAATTACAGTGCCATTGTTTCTTGATTTTACAAAACTTCTTATATGTGGAGGAGACAATGAATCAAATGCTCCATAGCTACTTTTTTCAAAGTTGGTTAGAACCCTAAAATCAAGAAAGCCTGAAGGTTTTCTATTTTTGATTGTTTGTTTTAAAGTGATCTGAAAGTAAGTTGGTAATAAGGAGTTATTCTTAAAAGTTAGGTATAGGTATTTTCTTTATAGAGAAGAAAGGAAATTTGGAAATCTGATTTTGGCCAAATCCCAAAAAGTTTATATTTACTTTTATCAAGCCAACTTTCTGAGTTAAGAATAAAGGAAATTTCTAGACATGTAAGAACATTCTTATATGTCTCCTGATGTATCACTACTTGTAAGAATTCATTGAACTAAATAAAACATTTGTTTATGTAAAATTAACAATATCTTTGATTTTCATAAATGTACTGATAGCATAAGTAGCTCTGGTCATGTAGTGGATAAGGCACTTGACTGCTAACTGGAAGATCAGTGGTTCAAACCCACCAGCTGCTCTGGAGAAGGAAGACTGGGCCATCTACTTCCATAAAGATTTACAGCCCCCAAAATCCAGTGGAGGTCATTTGGTTTTGGTTTTGGTATTGAAAACATGCATAAATATTATACACACATTTACTACCTCCAGGCAATCAAGGTAGTATCTTGCCTTTAAATGTCAGAGGTAGATATATATATAATCTGAATTTAGCTTTTATCTGTCTTCTAGATTATTGATGTCTTGCATTTTGAGAACTGTTACTTAGTTATTAGTTTTATTTTTAGATGCCACCAACTTTGCTTAACATACTGTACTAATGTTATATTTTGTTTTGAGAATTTTCTTCATAATTACCTGATTTAAGACAACAGAGCTGTGTTAATAAGTACAGTAATATGAGATGTGTGCCTATCCTAGAGAGTAACCATAGTGTAACAAGAAGTGAATGCGCAGTGGAGTTAGGTAGTGGGTATGAGTACTACCTCTACCATGAACCGGTTCTGTTACCTTGGATAAGTATTTAACCTTTCCGAAAGCAAATTTCTTTGTATATAGAGAATTAAAATACATTGCACACTTTTAATAAGTGTTAGAAATAATATATGTAATTTCTGAGGGTAGTCCTCAACAATAACATGCACTTAAGGAATGGTACTACTACTGTGACTCACTGCCATAGAGTTGATTTGACTCATAGCGACCCCTCCTTGGGTTTCTGAGGTGGTATCTCTATATAAGTGGATTTCCCAACCTTCTTTCCGAGGAGTGGCTGGTGGGTTTGAACTGCCAGCCTTCTGGTTAATAGTGAGATGATACCTTAGGCACTAAGCCACGAGAGCTCCCTAATGGTAGTTGGTACTATTTTAAGTGAGTATTGTTAATTATCTTGTTTAAAAAAAAAAAAAAAAAAAAGATTTGCATGTAAGGAGTTTTATTAAATTTGAACAGTTAGATATTACTTGCCTTTTTGTTGTGAATACCTGACTCTTAATTCTTATTTATGCTTTCATATTTTCAAAAATACCATTTTTAGTCAGAAGACTGGTTATGTCAAAAGAGTGACTGTACCATATAGTCATCTTCTGTAGACTTGATTTTTTTCTATAATATTGATATATAATAACTAATATTATATCTTTGGAGGAAAATAATAAATGTCTTATTGAAAAATACACTGCACAAATTATGAAATTGTATAGATGAACTGGAAACCAGGTCAGTCGCTATGGCTGTCCTCCCAGTTTGTGCCATCTGCCTTACCTATGGTTTCACCCAGCTGTACCTGATTGTTCCATTTCAATTCCTAAAGGTTTCTATTTCTGTAAATATCACCCATGCTACTTTTAATTACCTTGATATTTACAGGGAAGAAGAGATTTTTTTTTTGAAGCATGAAAATGTTGAGAAATATTACGTTTCATTTATAGTGTAGTTTTAGATAGTAGATACTTAATTGAGTAATTGTTGTTGTTATGTGCCATTGAGTCGGCCCTGACTCATAGCGATTTAAAAGAATTGAGTTGGGCTGTGTAACTTGGAATATTATTATAGGAAATTATTTAAAATATCAATTCTAGTAGCACCAATCAGCTACTCATTTTAAAATAAGAGGTGTGTTTACTGGTTGTTTTTTAAGAATACAGACCCTGGATGCTTTTTGAGCTTTTCAATTGTGAATAAAAGATCACCTTATAGTAGAGATGGGCCACAAACTAGAGTAATACGTTTTAGGAAAGTTTTCATTGGTCATGTGTCAAAGCAAAAAGGGTTCCATTGTTAACTCTCAATGACCTTAAAGCTTGAACCAAAATAGAAACACATTTAGTGCCCTTAGACTATTCAGTGATAAACTAAGAATGTGCTTAATGATTTTTATTGTCATATTTCTGAAGTTCTGGCTGAACTTAGTTACTGATGATAGTAATATACTTCTTTTTGAGAATCGTAAATTCTAACCATATATTTCAGATGTATTATTCTCTTCCTTAGAGTAAGGAGAGAATCTGTTTCAGAACTTTAAGTACCATATTATAGCTTTTAAATTCTTTAACTTCTTGGTCACAGGATGAGAGCCAAGTTTGTCATAGATTAAATATTTTTGAAGTGAAGATTAATAATATATTTTCATAATTTATTCAGCCATTCCAAAATTTAAAATTGAGCAGGTTCTAGGATTAGAATGGTATATTGATTTGTAAGTGAAAACTATAGTACCATGTAAGATAGTGTTTCTTCTGGATCAATTCAGGATGTCATTTTTAGGAGATACATGAAGATTGTCTTTAATTATTTATAGGAAGAGGAATAAAAAAAACATAGGGTAAGATTTAATTGAAAAGAAATGCATGTGAGAACAGTGGTCTTCATACATTTCCTTACGGTGGGTAAAGCACTTGACTGCTAACCAGAAGGCGGGCGGTTCAAACCCACCAGCCACTCCTTGGAAGGAAGGTTGGGCAATCCTACTTCCGTAGTGATACTGCCTCGGAAACCCAAGGAGGGGTTGCTATGAGTCGGGGCCGGCTCGATGGCACATAACAACATGACAACAACAAAGTCATCAGTAGAAATTTTGATCATCAGCAAGCTACATCTGATCCTATATAGTTTAATTTTGTCCTCATGAAAGAATTTTGGTTTCACTTTTTATTGATTTAGAAAAGAGATTAAAATACATAGAGAGATTTATTAATTTAACATAAGTTTGACTTCAGATAGTTAAACTGGGCTTCTATTTGGCTTAATAAAATTATATTAAAGCTATACCCACTCCTTGGAAGGAGCATTGGGCAATCTACTTCAGTAGTGATACTGCCTTGGAAACACAAGGAGAGGTTGCTGTGAGTCAGGTCTGACTTGATGGCACATAACAACAACAATAACATGTTCAACTGTAGCTAAATAATAAGCTGAAGTGATATTAAAAAAAAAAAAAAAAACTTAAAAGCATGTAACATATTGGCACTTTGACATTTTCTGAAATAGCAAATGTCATCCCAGAAAACATTGTTAGAAAAATTATTTCTTTCCAGTGTTGCTGTACATACAATCTTGCTTTTTTCTGTAGATAAAAGATGGTAGCACTTAATAGTGGGAAAAAAAAAAGTGAAAACTCTCTCGTTAGCTTATTAGAACCTCATAGATTTAGAATATACCAATATTTGAAAACTTTCTTCTCATTCAGACTATCTAGTTGTGTTAGTTGATATTTAAGGTAGAACATTCTGCAAAGATCACCATCTCTTTAGAGCCTTTCCTGAATCTCTGAGGGTGGATTAAATGTTGAATTTCCAGCTCCCATAGGATCCTGAGTGCACTCCTTTCACAGCATTTATCAAGGAGAAGTTGAAAATCTTTGAGCGAGTTTAACCTATACAGGTTAATCTATAAAGTAAGATCCTGAAGTATAATCCCTGAGAAAACTTCAAGAGTTAATGTGCAGACCAGAGATAGAAAATTTAGGAAGATGGACATCTTTTATATTGTTACAGAGAAGGAGAAAAAGATTGGTATGAAGCAGATAAATTTGTAGATTAGGCAAGGAGTTGATAGAGTTGGAATCTGATGACTTCTATTTCATCTGAGAAATGGACAAGACTGATGAAAGAGGTTGTGGGTTAGAGGGTGTATGTGGAAATGGGAAATAATTGATTCTGGGAACTGGAAGGATTTGTAGACAATGTTGAAAAGTTCAGCTGTGATTATCAACTATCTATACCACTCAGCAGCCTGTAGAGATGTGGACAAATTGGACACTTGTATTATTCGTGTCATGAGTTTTTATTTGGGATGAAGGTGAATGAGGAGATTGAAAAGAGATAGAAAATTGAGAGCATATAGGATATTAGTAGGATAATGTTATGGTGTTAAGTATTAAGTCCAAATTGGGGAACAAAGTATGAACAAAGTATAGGATGAAAGTCACCTTGAGGGAGAAAGGTCAATTTGGCAGTAAGAAATTGGCAGTCTTGGAAATATAGTGGGTGTTGCTGAGGGAAGACTGGAGAAAGCAGGGATGTTTTCAGATTGTGAGGATTAAGCTACAGTTTCCTAATTGCCATTTTGTGAAGGGATGCAAGATCCAGATTATGACCATGAGAGTGAATAGCCAGAGTGAGGGAGGCGTGGGAAATTAGGCTTCCCAGAGGACTGGATGAGTTCTGTGTTATCCATATTGACACTGAAGTCCCTCAGCATGATAGAAGGACTTGGCTTTTTGGAAACTTTTAAATTCTGGTTGTGTATAATCTGTTGAAAATTACTTGAATCTTCCTTATTTAAGATATTGTTTTACTTCAGTATTAATATTTTGAACATCATGTGTTATTTTATAGGTTTGAATAGGTTCAAATGAAGACCAAAACTGATTGTGTAGGTGAGAGAATAAACTGTGCTCAGCAGGATTGACTTCTCTTTATTGACTTCAGGAAATACAAAATTATGCTGTAGAGTGATTATTTTCTAGATTAGTAACTGGTAACCAAGGATCCTTTGGACAGCTAAATTTTACATATTTATTTTTTCCATTTTGATACCTCTAGTG
>NW_006921685.1:8765903-8784183 GCF_000298275.1 Orycteropus afer afer | reverse complement strand
CTGGTGATCTGCTTTCAAAAATTAGTCATTGAATCACAAAAGTCCTATCAGCAACTGATGATGGGAACGGCACAGGACCAGATATTATTTTGTTTCCTTGTACATGGGGTTGCCATGTGTCAGGGTGACTCAAGGGCACCTAACAAAAACAACAGACATAGACATAGGAGCTCTGGTTGCATACTGTCTAAGGCATTTGTCTGCTAACCAGGAGGCTGGAGGTTCAAACCCACCAGCCACTCCTTGGAAGGAAGATTGGGCAATTTACTTTCCTAGAGATACTGCCTTGGAAATCCAAGGAGGGGTTGCTATGAGTCGAATCTATTCACTGGCAGTGAGTTTAATTATAATTATTATTATTTATTTATTTTTTTAATAGACAACATATATCATCTTCTGTCATAGTCATGATACCTGAAATAAGAGCACCAGAAGAAGTGTATAATCTGGTGGACCGAAATTGTGTCTTGTTTTTCCAGTAGTCATTGCATAGATTGTTGGCATTATCAGAAATATTTTTAGACTAAATTCTTAGCAGTGGTGGAATACTAGATTAAATGCATAAAGATCTTTAGTCTCTTTTGTTTCCTAATAGGCCTCTAGGAATTTACAATGTCATGAACTACCGACAAGTGTTTTATTTACGTGGAAACTTGGCCAGTACAATGTGTGTGTGTGTGTGTGTGTGTGTGTGTTTAAATCTTTTTTAATTTCGTAAATTAAAACTGATATGCTCAGGCTTTGTGGGGTATTTCTTTTTTGGCACATTGATGATTTCCAGAAAGGATGAATATTTTTCTCTCCCTGTTTTTAAATTGATTGCACTATTTTCGTATATATTAAGTCTTAGAAAAGATCTAATTATTTTCTAAAATCCTATTAAACTAAGCATGGCAAAATGGCTATTGTTAAGTGTCTTTCCTCCCCACCCTATCCCAGATTGCAAGTATTACTCTGAATTGAAATTTCCTTGTTAATTTTTAGAATTTTAGGTATATTTCTCTCAGATTGTAGAGAATATTTGCATCTGAGTAAGAACTATTATTTACTCTATACTGATGATTTGCAGGCAAGAAACAGGAGCAGACTATGTATTTTAATACTTTTCTCTATTAAATCAATTCTCTGATCTTTCTTCTCTTCCTGATGCTCAGTAGGGCCCCAGAAAATAAATATTCTTCATAGTTTACTAATTGTCACATTTCTTGATTTGGCAACTTAGTTCCTCAGAACTGTCATTCATTTAAATTCTGTCAGTGCTCTAAATTAAAACACATTGGGACCTGACCTATGTGATTAGTAGTGAGAGAAGGAACAAATTGGATAGGATTGAAGTAAAAGTGATGGGAATATGTGAGGGAGTAGACATTGAGGGTTTAAGGAAAGACAGTATCTAGATGATTCAGAATTCTAATCTGGATGACTAGAGAATTCTCTTTCTAGAATTCAGGTACACTTTATAAAGGAAAGAAGGGAAGAAACAAACAAAAACACCAAAAAAAAAAAGAGAATAGGCTTCATGCAGACAATAAATGGGCATAGTTTTGGATATAGTAGGTTTAAAGATCCATTGAAACAGTGAATTAAAAACTGTGTAGTCTATTTTCATAATTATGTTCCAGAGTCAATATGTCAATTACCTTATATATGTTGTGATAGAGACAGATACAGGCTATATTGGGAATCATGTTGCAAGTATTGTTTGGAATGTTTCTGCTGATCTTCCAGTTTCTCATTCCTGATTCTCTGTCACTGAGAATCTGGAGGTGTTCATTGCTCAGAATTGGGAACCCATGAAAGATGGTTGCTACTACCACTGTAGGGGACCAGGGCATTAATTCCTTACAAACCAAAAGTAAAAGCAACAAAAACAAAAAAAACCTAGGCTACTACTATACTCAGGAGCACTGAACTATTCTACTTGACCAAATACAAGCATTATTTCTATCCCCTACCCCCTAAGAATATTTATGTGAGTTTTCAACAAAAGTCATAGTTTGAACCTGTTGAGATAATATATCATATAGTACAATATGTCATATTGTTGTTGTTATATGCCATGGAATCAGATCCGACTCATAGCAACACTTCCTTGGGTTTCTGAGGTGATATTTCTGTGGAAGTAGATTGCCCACTCTTCCTTCTGAGAAATGGCTGGTGGGTTTGAACTGCCAGCCTTCTGGTTAGCAGTCAAGTGCCTCAGACACTATGCTACCAGAGCAATTATTATGCGCATGAGACAGGGTCAGGTAATGTTTTGTTCTGTTGTAGGTAGGGTTGGTATGAGTAACAATTTACTGGACAGCACCTAACAACATACTACAATTCAGTTAAAAAAAAAGAAGAAGAAATAGCAATCCTATATATAGCTTAGATTATCTTTCCTTTACTCTTAATAGGGAAATTGTATTATTTTGGAAATGTGGAAAACTATGAAGAGCTGTTTAAAAAATATATAGAACTAGTGAAATTACAGATGCTGTGTTATACTTTTAAATTTCTTTTTTTAAGACTAAGACCTAAAGCAGCTTTACATTTCACAGTGTAAAAATCATCTCTTCCAGTGCAGAACTGGCATATATCCATACCACATAGCATTGCCAGTTGCTGGCAAAGGAATACCATCCTATGCAGTAAACAACAACATTAACTTGGCATGCTTGTGGTAAAGAAACTTTTCTACTTCATCATGGATGGATAATTTAATTTGTTTCTGTCTTTTTTCTGACTTCTGCTTTGAGATTCTAGAAATCACAAACATTCTGGCATCTTTAGTTTGGACACAGTTATTTCATATTTTACTCTCATTTTAAAACTTTATTTAGTAACAAACAGTATGGTTAATATTAAAAGGCCATAAAATTCACTTCTACTTTTAATAATCTGTCTAAACTTACCTTTCTGAAAAATAACAAAATATACCCTTGACTGTTTCTTAAGAATGTTGATATTATCATTAAGAAGTTTGCTTTAGATAGTCTATTTTTAGCGGGAAGTACACATACTTGCATGACATCATTCAGCTTTTCATATTTTGTTTAATCCATAGGCCCTTAGGCTTTTCCCTTCAAACAACAAACTTCATTCATCAGAAGCTTAGTGTTAAAATAATTTTTGTAATTACTTCCTACCAGTGTGAAACAAGGAATAGTAAGCCTTTATCTCCTAACTTCCTTTCAGGATTTTCATTTTCCTGCATGAACCCAAATGCTTGTGTTGCTGGTATGGTTGTCATGGTGCTGTGAAGGGATGCCTTTGTCCCAGGTGGGAAACATGTAGAAGTCAGAAATGATTTGGGAGTTACTCCTGGTTGCCCGGAAATGGAACTATGAAACAAGAACTAGAATAATGGGAAGACTATGCTTATTTTACTGATACTAGGAATTTCTAAGGACAGAGGCCTTCCTTGAATCTACAGACAAGTCAGTAGGTGCTATAATCCTTTATATTTGGAAGTTCTCATGACCTATGCCCTGATCAAAGAGAAACATTGGTGGGCTTTTTATCTATGAAAAAATCAACCAAGAGAAAGTAATTTTAACAGATGTTTTCTTATTAAATGAAGCATGGAATATAATATAACTAAATCATTTAGATCTGTCAAATAACAACTGTCTCCCCTCACCCCCTCATAGGTGTCAAATTATAAATATTTCACAGCTGCATAGTTTATAGCCTAATCTAAGGTTAAATTCAGCTATTCATCAAGTCCACTACCATTGAATTCATATGGAAATACTAACCAAATTTATAGAATTTGTCAGATTTTTTTGTATATTTCACAATCTGAGTATTTATAATAATTACTGACAAAATGAAGGCATTTTGAATGTTGAATTATTACATAAAATAATCAGGAAGTAGAGTGCAGGTTAAAGAACTTTCAAATGTGAGTCATGAATAATAATAATAATAATTTATTTTCTATTGTTAACATCATTAACTTGTCTTACTGGGCCTATTCTATCTTTTCATGAGCAGATATAATGAAAGGAGTTGCTTATGAAATATTTAAACCAAATAGTTAGATTGTTTTTATTTAAATCAAAATTGTACATGAGAGATGAAAATAATCTATATTGAGAGTTTAAAGCTGCTGGTTTACTAGTTAGATATTGATGTGCCATTAATGGATAAAGAGAATTGGAAGATCTTTGATATGTCTACATAATTGACATTAAATTGAAGACACTGAAACATATTTGGGTAGAAGTAATTTAGACTAGATCTTGATTCTTAAACTAAGTGATTGCCTACACAGAAGCAGCTATATCAGTTATTGACTCATGAGGGATCCGTTCATATTAAGAAAGCACTTTGTTAATATTTAAAATTATGTTTTCTTTTGGATGTAAAATGTATCTTGTTGTAAAAGTACACTGTTAGTATTTAGGTTTCATTCATGCCAACTGCTTTTGTTCAGGAGTGATAGTTCTTATTTTCGGTAACATTTTAAGTGCTTGTTATTGTTGGTTGATGTGAGGTTGGCTTTGATTCATGGCTACCTTAAATATAGTAGAAGAAAGCGTGGCTAGTCCTGCATGATTCCATGATCTCTGATATGTTTAAGCCCATTATTGAGGTTGCATCAAGCTGTCCCATTGAGGATTTTCCTAATGTTTGATGACCCTCCAATACATTTTATGTTTTCACTCTGCCCATGCAATTGTGCTTGCTTAAATGAATTTTGAATCTTGTGATTATTTTTATTCTAAGTAAAGTGATTTATAAACATTCACGTTAGCAAATGAGAAGCGCTTGTGTAAGGAATTTGAATAGTTCTTGAGGTTTAGTCATCTTCTGTTTTATCATTTCTATTTCTTATTTATGTAATTTATATTTTTAAAGAAGATAGCTTACTATAAATTAGATTTATTTATTTTTATGTAATTGTTATATTGTCCCTGCTGGATCATCAGTAGTTAGTTTCAAATTTAAATATATTTAGGGAGATTAAAGCTATTTGCTCCTGAATGTGTTCATTTGGTATTTAGCTACTTTTTTTTTTTTTTTTTTGTGAGCCCCATAGATTCCAGTGGAGGATTCAGGTAGAGTACTCATTTGCCTGCTCGGCATCCTCTTGGCATATGGGATAAAGTTTGGTGATAAATGGTGAAGAAAATGGGAGCAGTGGGAAGAAATAAGTATAGCATAGAAGTAATATTTTATTTAAAAATAGTTTTAGATTAGCTTATGAAGACTATGAATTAAAATGTGAAGGATACATTTAGGCTAAAATAAAGGTTCCTTTAGCACATACTTAGTGCTGTATTGTTGTTGATGTTATGTGCCGTCGAGTCTGAAATCATGATTTTGCTTTTTCTAGGTACCAGAAATTTTACTCTACCTGTTAGATAGGACTATGGAGTGCTGGTGGCGTAGTACCTAACACATTTGGTTGCTAACTAGAAAGCTGGCGTTTCAAACCCACAAGCCACTCTACTAAAGGAAGACTCAGCAATCTACTTCAGTAAGGATTTACTGCCTTGGAAACACAAAGGGGTTGCTGTGAGTTGGAATCGACTCAGTTGGAGTGAGGCTTTTTTTTTTTTTTTTCTTTTTCTTTTGGGTAGTAGGTAGGACTGGTCTAAAACATGACTAAAAAGGAACAATAAAGTAGGAAGCTTACACTCCCTGATCTTAAAACCTGCTATATACTGTTTTATCAGTGGTTAAAACAGCCTGGTGTAAGGGGCCCTGGTGATGCTCTGGTTAACACTGGACTGCTAACCAAAAGGTCAGTGATATGGACCTATCCACTGCTCTGCAGGAGAAAGATGAGGCAGTCTGCTTCTGTAAAGATTTACAGCCTTGGAAACCCTATAGTGCAGTTCCACTGTGTCCTGTAGTGTCATTATACATTGTTATCGACTTGATGGCAGTGGATGTGTTTGGTTTGATATTGGTCTGAATATTTGAATTTTAAAATTCTTAAGGGCAGTTCTCAAATTTTGGACTTTGTATATGCCAGAAGGATTTTTTCTAGAAATTACTGGAGCTATTACCATAAGTATGAATATATAAAGTTATTGTAGATAACTAATTATGTGCACCATATTCCTATCACACTCTCCAGTATCTTACTAAGTTTCTGTGGGAACATATTAAATAAGTCTGAATGTGGAATTAGTTCCAATTATGGTTTTATTTTCAGGGCTCATAACCATTTATGTGTTTCTCTTAATGTGTTCTGTACTTTTGGGCTAAAATATTTGTTCATTATTTCACAGCTCTGATTAGTAATCTCAAACATAGTAAGACTTTGCATATATTTTAGTTCAAAGGACAGTCTTTAGTTCTAAGTATTTGTCAGCCAGTTCCTATGGAAGGCTTCACTTCTCTCTAGTAGGCTTTACAAATTGCTATGTAGTCTTTAAGGAGCTCTGGTAGCATAGTGGCTAAAGCACTTGACTGCTAAACAGAAGGCTGGCGGTTCAAACCCATCAGCCACTCCTTGGAAGGAAGGTTGGGCAATCCTACTTCCGTAGTGATACTGCCTCAGAAACCCAAGGAGGGGTCGCTATGAGTCGGGGCTGACTCGACGGCACATAACAACAACAACAACACGTAGTCTTTAAATGTTAAGAATGATGTGGAGTGGGATAAACAATGTGAAACAAAATTAAAAATATAAAAAGACTAGGTTTACTAGTGGGGTAGAGATTGATGAAACCTCTGAGACTATGGCCCCAAGTCACCCTTTGGACCTGGAATTGAAGTCACTTCCATGGCTCTACTCTCAGGAATAATAATAATAATGATAATAATAATAATAAAGAATGATGTCTGTGAAGGATTATCACCAATCCTGTTGAATATTGTATAGTCATAGAGCAATAAGGCAAGAAAGGGAAATAAAAGGCATTCAAATTGGCAAAGAAGTTAAATTATCTCTAATTACAGATAATATGATCCTAAAACAGAACATCCTAAATACTCAACAAGAAAATTGTTGAAACTAATAGAAGCATTCAGTAAATTGGGAGGGTAGAAGATCAACATCCAAAAATTATTTTAATTCTTCTGCGTTAACAAAGAGAACTCTGAAAAGGAAATCAGGAAAACAATCCCATTTACAATAGCCACCCAGATGAAGAATTTAGGAATAAATCTAACCAGAGCCATGTAAGACCAATACAGAGAAAACTACAAAACACTAATACAAGAAACTAACAGAGACCTACATAAATGGAAGAATATACTATGTTTATGGATAGGAAGACTTAACATTGTAAAAATGACAATACTGCCCAAAACAGTTTACAGATATAATGCAATCCTGATCCAAATTTCATCATCATCCTTTAAAGAGATGAAAAAACTAGTCACCAACTTCATATGGAAAGGAGAGACCCTGGATAAGAAAAACACTGCTAAAGAAGAATAACAAAGGAGTCTTCACATTCTCTGGTCTCAAAACCTACTATACAGCCACAGTACTCAAAACCACCTGGAATTTGTCCAATGACAGACACATGGACCGATGGAACAAAATTGAGAATCCAGAAGTAAATCCACGCACCTGTGGAGAGTTGATCTTTGACAAAGGGCTGAAACTCATTAAATAGAGAGGAGATAGTCTCTTTAACAAATGATGCTGGCAAAACTGGACATCTGTTTGCAGAAAAATGAAGCAGGATCCATATCTCACATGTATACAAAACTAACACAAGATGAATCAGACTTAAATGTAAACCTAAAACGATAAAGATCATCAAAGAAAAAATAGGGGCCAACTTAGGGGCCCTAGTACATGGCATAAATACACTATTAAACTAAAAAAGCGCAAACAGCAGAAGACAAAGTAGATGATGTGGCCTCTTAAAAATTAAACACTTGCACACATCAAAAGACTTCATGAAAAGAGTAAAATGAGAACCTACAGATTGGGAAAACATTTTGGCAACGATATATCTGACAAAGGACAAATCTCTAAAAATTGTAGAAAACTTCAACTCCTGTAGAAAAAATAGACAAACAATCCAATTAAAAAATAGGGAGAGGACATGAACAGACACTCACCAAAGAAGACATTCAGGCTGAAAAATAGATAAAGAAATGCTTGCAATCGTTGTTCAGTGCCATTGAGTCGACTCCAACTCATAGTGACCCTGTCTACAACAGAACAAAACACTGCTCGGTCATCCACTATCCTCACAATCCCTGCTATACTTGAGCCCATCCTTGCAGCCACTGTACTAATCCATCTTGTTGGAGGGTCTTCCACTTTTTTGCTGACCCTCTACTTTACCAAGCATGCAATCCTTTTCCCGGGAACGGTCCCTTCTGACAAAATGACCATAGTAGGTGAGACAAAGGCTGGCCATTTTCACTTCCAAGGAGCATTCCAGCTATACTTCTTCCAAGACAGGTTTGTTTGTTCTTCTGGCAGTCCATGGTATTTTCAGAATTCTTTGCCAACATCATAATTCAGGCATCAACTCTTGTTGATTGTACAGCTTTCACATGCATAGGAGGTGACTGCAAATACCATGGCTTGGGTTTGGTGCACCTTAGCTTAGTCCCAAAGTGACATCTTTGCTCTTCAGCATTTTAAAGAGATCTTTTGCAGAAGATTTACCCAGTGCAGTACAACAACTGATTTATTTATTTATTTATTTATTTTTCCATGGCTGTTGATTGTGGATTCAAGTAAAATGAAATCTTTGACAACTTCGATTTTTTTCTCCAGTTATCATGATGCTACTTTCATTAGCCATTACCAACCAAACATATCACTGTTGAGTCAATTCCAATTCATAACAACCCCCATTGGGCTTCTAAGGCTGTAAGTCTTTATGGAAGCAGACTGCCTCATCTTTCTTCTGTGCAGTGGTTGGTAGGTTCAAACCGCCAACCCTTTTGGTTAGCAGCCAAATGCCTTAACCACTGCACCACCAGAGCTCCTTCATTTGTCATTAAAGCAAAAGAACCAAACTCCCTGCCATTGACTCATAGCAATCCCCATAGAGAAATGCACATCAAAACAACACTGATATATCATCTTACCCCAGCATTAATATCAAAGTTCAAAAAAACAGAAAACAACCAATTCTGATGAGGGTGTGAAGACATTGAAACCCTCATACATTGCTGGTGGGAATGTAAAATGGTACAACCACTGTGGAAAGCAGTATGGTACTTCCTTAAGAAGTTGGAAATAGAAATAACATATGATCCAGCAGTCCCACTGCTACATATATAACCTAGAGAAATAAGAGCTGTGATGCAAATGGATATAGGCACATCCTGTTCATCGTAGCGTTATTCACAATAGTAAAAAATGGAAACAACCTAAGTGCCCATCAATAATAAATGGATGGATAAAGAAACTATGGTACATACACAGAATAGAATACTACACAAGATTAAGGAACAATGATGAATCTGTGAAACATCTCATGACTTGGATGAACCTAGAGGATGTTAATGCTGAGTGAAATTAGTCTATCACAAAAGGACAAATATTGTTTGAGACTACTACTGTAAAAAGTTAAGAAAAAGTTTATACATAGAAAGAATCATTCTTTGAAGGTTACCAGGAGTGGTAGGGGAAGGGAGGGTAAATTGCTAACTAGCGGGTAGGTATGTTTTAACTTGGGTAAAGAGAAAGACAATGTAAAATAAGATAGAGGTCATCACAAAATGACAAAGGCAGTGGAAAACACAGAGATGAGCACAAGAGTTAAAGGCAGCAAAGGTGAATACTGTTACATACACAATCCTGCAATAATAGGAATAACACTAATCTATGAGTAGATGTATAGATAGACATTAGAGCTGAATGGTGTGGGAAGGCAAATGGGACCACACCTATGAATATATATAGGTTTGACAAAGAATATCTCTACCTATGAATTTATATGAGTTGCAAACATACCCATTAATGTAGTAGAGCATACAGGAGGCAAAGTTATGAAAACGTCTTAGTTATAATCAAGCACCTTGAGAGAATTAGTCACTGGGAATGGGGGTTGATGACCATACTCTTGGGGGATTCTAAGATCATTTGGCATAACGTAATCCACAAAGAAAATGTTCTACATTCTACTTTGGTGAATAGGGATTGGGATCTTAAAAGCTTCTGAGTGGCCTTCTAAAGTACAACTATTGGTCTCTCCTTTTTTGGAGTGAAGAAGGGTGAAGAAAATCAAAGAGGAAGGAAAAAAAAAATGTGCAAAGAAGCAGTGGACCATGTGAACTGGACTCCAGGACCGTAAGATCAGAAGAACTAGATGGTGCCCAGCTACCACTGCTGACTACTCTGTAAAGAATCACAAAAAGAGTTCCTGGATTTGGTAGAAGAAAAATGTGGAAAAAAACTCAGAAAAAAAAAAAAAAAAAAAAAGACCAGGCTTACTGGTCAGAGGAAGACTTGTGGAACCCTTAAGATTATAGCCTTTCAAGCCAAAAACAGAACTCAACTCCTATGTCTCAATTCTGAGCCACTCAATAGACAGACTTATAAAGTGAACATTAATACCAGAAGGATATGCACTCATTGGAACAATCTACCATATGAGATCAAAGGGGCAGAGAGAGAGCTAGGAGGGTGAAAGGGGATGGGGAAGAAGGATGAAGGGAAGGAGTGGGCACAGGTAGGAAGTGACAAGGTGCTGTTGCCTTGTGGGAGTTGTAGTGAATGTTATAAAACAAAATGCGTATGGGTTGTTGAATCCAATTTACTCTCCAAACTTTCACCCAAATCCCAATAGAAAGAAAACAAAACATGTCTCTGTGATATGAGAACTTGTTGTTCAGTCCTTTGTCTCAGCACTCTGGCAGTTTACGTGCTCATGTTTTTTTTTTTTTTTTTTAATTTTGGCAGGCGTTACACCATGTGCTACAGGAATAAAACTGATGTCTGAGCTTCTTTTCGTGAGACAATTAATGATAGAAACTGATTTTTTATGTCCTGTGCCATGTTACGTATATGACTAAGAGAACATTAAATAGCCTTCAAATAGCAAGAGACTAGAATAGCTTTTCAATTTCTTCATTCCCAATTTTTCATGGCATACATGGGTAAAACTAACATGATTTTGATGCAGATACTCATCGTCCTTTCTCATTTCTTGAGCCTGGCCTTGGTTTCTGAGTCTAGTAGGAAGTGGACATGACTGCCAGGTGAGGTTGGTGATCTTCCTATATATGTTGAAATGAGGTAGAATTAAGTTAATCAGACTGAGATATGTTGCTTTTGTCTCTTTCAGCATCCCTGTGATGAACTAATATTTGAAAAATCAGTAGAAACATTTGAAGAGGGTTGCTATCATCTGAGTTCCTTTGTGCATCTTTCCCTCTTTCACGTACATCCTTTCTCTTACATTTATGGAAAAAAAATATTATAAAATGCTGTCATCTCAGAGTTATCTATATTATTAATGAAAATTTTGGATATATGCTTGGAGTTTTTCTTTAATAGATTTGAGACCTGCAGCATGGAGAGTGGGCAAAACAATTATTACAATAATCACACAGGTTCTTGTTTTTGAATAAAAGCACCACCTTTTGTGACTATGTCATCTTTGCTAGGTATATGCCCCAGATCATACTGAGACTCAGCACTTTAGTATTGCTGAGCTCAACTCACAGGGTACACAGAGCTTCACTCCTCTCCATTTTATCCTTTTGTGACCTTATGACAACTTTGACAAAGCAATTGAGATATTCTGACTTAATTTCAAGTTTTGTATCCTGAATAGGGATTAAGTAAACTGAAACTAAGAATTTAAGTTCTAGGAAAATGACCATTGTTTTTTATAATAGAGTGATTGTATTGTGGCATGTATTAATTCTTTACAAATGTTCATGGACAAAACAGAATTTTCATAGGAAAAAAATCCAGTTATCCTGTAATGTAGAATCCTCTGACAGTGTGTGGAGGGTTTCCATTTTGATTTTGTATGGGAGTGTTCTGTGCTAAGCCAGTGTATGGGCACCTCCAGACTGATATCCCCTGCCTGCCTGGTTGCTGCTACTCTGCTGGCATTCTTTAAAGGTCTTTCTACACTTGATTTGCAGCCTATGACTCTGAGTTACAACTTGGAGTTCTGTTCCACCCAGCCCATGTGATCCACACGGCAGCTCTGTTGTGCAGCCACATTGACCCTGGTTCAGCAATTCTTTCTGACAGGCTTCCCAGGGACTCTGTGATACTGCTGTTGCTGCTGCACAGGGACTGAGGAGAAGCAAATTCCCTGGGCTGAAACCAGATTGAACCCTAGAAGTATTCTCTTTTGAGAGTCCCCAGAATAGTGCAGGTAAAAGGGATTTGGCCCGTGGAATTCCTCAGATCCCAATATTTTAATCTCATGACCTCTCCTTTGGAGACTTGTGTCTGAGGGAGCTAGGAAGAAATTCGAACCATTGTCTCCCCATTCCTGTCTGTCTCCCTCATCGCATAAGCAGCCCAAGATCAACAGGGCCAGGCTTACCTTTTATTTCCTCTAATTAGTTTCTTCTTCTTCATGATTCTGGCCTTATAACTAAGACTTAAAAGTAGCTAGGACTTTATCTGAACTGGAGGAAAACAAAAAATTAAGTACCATAACTCTCTCATCTAGTGTCCAAGACTAACATTGATATCTTACGTGGAAATTAACAAGGTTTACAAAATCTTTTTTCTTCCGCATAGCCTAGCTTATAAATGTTTTATTTTGAGAAATATTATCTTAATGTGGGAAGTTGAATAGAGTCTCTTTATATTCTTGAAGCAACATTTTTAGAGTCCAGTATCCTCTGTTCTTATCTTCTCTCTGGCAGTGAAGAGTGCCATTAATAGTTTTAGAAATATTATCCCCATTGTATGTTGTTGTTGTTGTTTGCCATCAAGTCGGACCCGACTCATAGCAACCCCTCCTTGGGTTTCTGAGGTAGTATCACTACGGAAGTAGATTGTCCCACCATATTTCTGTGGTAAACGTTGTTGTAGATCTCAATTGTACTCGAAGAAACCATGTATCAAGAAGGTATTCATTTTTTTCCCCCCCATTTGATGCATGCAATTTGAGATGAGGCATAATAAGATAGAAAATGCACAATGGAAGAAAATTAAAATAAAACAAGCTTATAAATAGAATTAATGTCAGAAGAAAACTACTCACATAATTTATCTTAAGAACATTTTTGCCACTTGATTTGTAATCTAAAATGCATCACAAATACATCTTTGACATCCTGAATCACTAGGAGAACCTTAGAATGTTGCATTTTCTGAAGTTTATACATCTTAATTTGGAGACTAAGTGTGGTGGTTAAGTTTGTGTGTCAACTTGGCTGGGCCTGGTTGAGTGGCTGAGCAGCTGGTGGTAGTTATTCCCCATGATGAGACTGGTAATAAACTCCATGGTGGGATCTACCACAAGCAGCTGAGTAGCTGCTTTAGGGATGTGGTCTGCTTCCTGTATATAAGAAGCAGCTTTGGGAACAGTCTCTAGCTTATGGCATGCTTGAACCCTGCATGTAGCTGTGTCATTGATCAGCAGCCTGCCATGCTGTGCCGACTTTGGGACTTTCAATGGACTTGAATTAATGGCCTGCCATGTGGTTTGGTAACATCAGGACTGTGCCTTTTTACTTGTCCACCTTGGGCTTGTCAATCTCAGCAGCCAGCAGCTGTCTGAGTGAAGAAAAGCCTCTAGCTTCAGTGGACTGGGAGCAGGAAGCAGAGCTGAAGTCCAAGTTTGAGGGGCTTTCACCCAGCCCCTAGAACCTGGCACTTTGAACTCGGACTTAAAGCCTCCAGGCTGTAAGAGAATAATAAACTCCTGTTTTTTCAAGCCATCCCATTTGTGGTATATTCTTGTCAGAGTGGCACTAGGTAACCAGAACACTAAGTTTGGATTATTATTTTCTTTTCTATCTAATATATGCAGATGTAGACTTTTATCCCAAATTCCACGCAACTGGTTGTATGATTAAAAGAGGATATTAAATTTATTCTCCTTTGGCATATAGAAACAAAATTGTTTATTTAAAATATTGTTAAAACTACTTAGTGATTTTTATGCAATTTAGAGAATATATGTAGTATATTCACAGTATGACCATATACTTATTTTTGCAGATTTTTCTAACCTTTGGTCCAAGGGTTGAATAATGTGTTGAAAGAGACAAAGATACTATGTCCAGTCTTCCTTAAATATAAATAGGGAGATCATCTGTTTTAGTATTCTTCAATTCTTGGCAATAACAAAGGAAAAATTAATAAGACCAATCATGAAGGCAGTTCTTTACCTTAGGTACCCAGATCCAGTGACTAAAGCTGGAAGTGACTAAAGTGACCAAAGAACAGCTTGAACGTGATCTATAGCCAGAAAAACTAACGAGGCTGGGAAGCCATAAGTGCTCAGTGTTTAGTCCTCTGAGAATACCCCCTCAGATACCTAGGTATAAAGACAGAATGTAGTGATTATCTCAGGAAAAAAAAAAAAAAAAGAATTGGATTAATATAAGAACGTACTGTGTTAATATATGATCAAGCTCTCTGTTCAAGGCCCTTTTCCATACTCCCTCCCACCTTAATTAATAGCCATTTCTATGAAAGGTAGTTCTTTGCCAAAAGAAGGCTGTCCAACTGTGTTAAATTTCTTAGAGTAAAGTTAGCCAAGGATATCCTATAAAAACAGACTCATACATTTGGATCTGACCTCTTGAGCTAGTTTTAAAATTAGATCTTGACTGAGTTTTCAGAATGCTGCCATCAATAATCTAAATAGTGACTCTTTTCTTATATAAAAATACCTAATATGTGTCTCTTTAACAAATTTTATTTCATATCTTATGGTGAAGAAAAATAGCTCACATTTCTCAGTGAGTTCACAAGGAAAGTAAAACATTTAAAGATGAAATAGATGTGTATAGTGTACCCCTTCAAAACTGAAGACATGATATGAAATTATCAATAATGAGTTTTAGAAAAAACCTTGAGTAGTATTGTTGCAAGATGTTTTTGTTGTTGTTCAGTGCCTTCAAGTTGGCTCCTACTCATAGTGAACCTGTGTACAACAGATTGTAACACTGTTGAGTCCAATGCCATCCTCACAGTCCTTGCTATGGTTGAGCCCATTGTTGTAGCCACTGTGTCAATCCATCTCATTGAGGGTCTTCCCCTTACTAGCTGATCCTGTTCTTTTCCAAGCATGATATCCTTCTCCAGGGAATGGTCCCTTGTGACAACATGACTAAAGTAGATGAGAGGAAGTTGGGCCATTCTCACTTCCCAGGAGCATTCAGGCTGTACTTCTAGAACAGATTTGTTCAATCTTATGGCAGTCAATGGTATTTTCAGTATTCTTCACCAACATTACAATTCAAAGGCATCAACTCCTTTTTGGTCTTCCTTATTCATTGTTCAGCTTTCACTTGTATATGATAGGATTGAAAATACCATGGCTTGGGTCAAGTGCACCTTAGGCTTCAAAGTGACATCTTTGTTTCTTAATACTTTAAAGATATCTTTTGCAGCAGATTTGTCCAGTGCAATATGACATTTGATTTCCTGACTGTTGTTTCCATGGGTGTTGACTGTGGATCCAAGTAAAATGAAATCCCTGGCAACTTTAATCTTTTCTCTGTTTATGATGATGTTGCTTATTGGTCCGTTTGTGATACATGAGTGTTACTTGTTTTTGGGGTGTTTAGTGTGTACTCTCCCATCAAATAACTCAAACTCACTGCCATCGAGTCTATTCCAACTCATAGTGACCCCCACTGGGTTTCCAACGTGGTAAATCTTTATGGAAGTAGATTGTCCAGTCTTCCTTCTGTGAAGTAGCTGGTGAGTTTGAACTGCCAACCTCCTGGTTAGCAGTCAAATGCCTTAGGCACTGTGCCACCAGAGCTCCTTCCATCAAATAGTATATATGAATAAAAATTAAACATGCAAGAAAAACTAAATCACTGTAAACTTAGCATTATAATGAGTGATTTAGAAGATATTTTGTTATGGACTTTAGAAAAATCAGTGAAGACTGAAGTGTTTAAGGAACTTCAGATAAATGTTAAAGGGTGCTTGGGATTTTGAGTCAAGATGTGATGAATGGGAGAAAGCAAGACTTTTTTAAGGAAGGAAAATGAAAGTTTAGGCAGAGAAATAGTTATAACATTATTATTAACACTTAAAATAAAATTCAAAAAGGCACATACATAAATCATTATCTCAGGTTCCCCCCCATAATAACCCATTCAACAAGACTGTATCAATATCTAAGCTATTACTTATGTGCTAGCTCTTCCCCTCTCCCTTTAACATAGTTTTTGAAGGGACTCCCAGGGATTGGGTTTTGGTAGTGTAGTTTTCACCCAGTGGCTTACCATTAATTAACTTTGTGACTTTGATCAAGTTATTTAACATTTCAGTGCCTCAGTTTCCTACTCTACAAAGGAATGTAGTTAAAGTTTTTTATTTGTTTAGAATTCTGTCACACTCACTGTTGCCTCCTCATCCCTTTCAACCTCTGACCAGTTTTTTTTTTTTTTTTTTTCCTTGTCTTCGTTAGTCTCTTATCATTTAGTAGTAGATTTCCCCTTAGATCCAATTTTATCTAAAACTGTTTTGTATGGGAAGTTTTTTCTGGGGCTTCAAATATCATATTTACTGAATATCCTTAAATTTATTTCCAGTGTAGGTTTTGGAGTCAGGCAGACCTGGGTTCAAATAGCAGCCTACCACTAATTAGCTGTGTGACCTTAGGCACCTTGGACAACTTCTCCAGATATCATCTATGCACTGTGAATTCTGTCTACCTTGGCATAACTGTATTAACATGGTACCCTAAACAAAGTGGGCACTCAACTCAGAATCTCCCTCATGTCTGTCCCTCTTCCTCACTACTACCCAAACCAAGGTTTATAGTCTTTGTCTCTTATTTGTCTTGTAAAGGTCACTTCATGCCACATTTAAAAGAAGTTTATTTTATGAGTTAAAAAAATTCTCACAGAAGTAAAATATTATTACATATATCCATAGTGCCTAAGGTACTTGACTGCTAACCAGAAGGCTGGCAGTTCAAGCCCAGCAGCCACTCCTTGGAAGGAAGGTTGGGCAATCTACTTCTGTCATGATACCACCTCAGAAACCCAAGGAGGGGTCGCTATGAGTCGGGTGAGACTCGATGGCACATAACAACAACAACATTTTAGACAGATCTATCTTCCATCCATGTGGAGTATAGAATAAAGGAGTGAGAGAATGGAGAGAGGGAAATGTCTTGGAGTTCACTGTAGTAATTCAGGTATTAAATGGTGAGGGCATAAAACATAGCAATTCCATATGAAAAGGAAGAGTGAATGGGGTTAAGCATCTTTTAAGAAGCAGAACAAGACATTTTTACGGAGCCACTTTGAGGTCTTTGTTTATGATGATTATCACCATTACATTTTTAACTTTTAATCTTTCAAAGTAGTATGCACAACAGAATTCCTTCACCTTCCCTGACCCCTTTGTGATCTCTGAACATAAAATACAGGATAAATCAGGGATCTGGGCTGGAGTGAGGTTTTGTTGTTTCTTAGTTTTTTATTTTTATTATTATTATTTTTTTAATCCAGGAAGCATAAATTTTAGTTTGTTTTTGGGATCATGAAATAATTTTTACTATCCCAACATTGTGTGTACTTCAAAACCAAAAAGCCAAACTCACTGCCTTCGAGTCGAATCCAACTCATAGTGACGCCTCCTTTGGTTTCCGAGGTGGTATCACTATGGAAGGAGATTGCCCAACCTTCCTTCTGAGGAGTAACTGGTGGGTTTGAACTGCCAGCCTTCCGGTTAGCAGTCGAATACCTTAGGCACTATGACACCAGAGCTCCCGTGTACTTTGAAAGTCATATCAAAATGTCAGGTATCCCTCTTTATGAGATAAAATCGAGAACTTGGTGCTTGATTAGATATAGGTTTGGGAGCAACATCTAATTTAGTGAAATAGGCTTCCTAATTGTCTTCTCTGGTTGTTATTACCTATAAATGTATGCATACTGTGTTCTATATCTATAATCTGTTCTAGTCTCCACTGCTTAATGTTCATGATCTAGCTTCAGTATCATTTTTCACTGTTTTTTTTTTCTTTTTTTCCCATGAAATTCCATAGTACTTTTACATCAAATTCACTTTAATACTGTCTTATACAATCTTATACTATAAACTGTTTTGTGTTTTTTTACTGCTCAACTCATTAGAGTCTGGTTTTCAGATTCAGTTACTTATTACAAAGTAAATAAAACTCACTGATGACAAAACTATTTGCATTTTACTTACCTTACTCATTGTAGCTTTAGA
>NW_006921685.1:8754478-8760678 GCF_000298275.1 Orycteropus afer afer | reverse complement strand
TTTTTTTTTCCTTACTTTTTCATGTATAACAGTATATATAATTGAAGAAACTAAAAAACACGCTCCTATCAAGTCAACTCCAACTCATAGCAGCCCCCATTGGGTTTCCAATGTGGTAAATTTTTATGGAAATAGAGTTACTCATCTTCTTTCTGAATTGAGGAAAAGTTTATCATAAACATTTTACAAGGGAGAATTAGAAAATGCTTTGAAAATCTTTAGTCTCTTAAGAAAATTGTTGTTCCATATAAATACTTCTAAAAAATTATTGGTCAGAATGTTTCTTTTCTAGGGTTGCTATGAGTTGTAATAGACTCATTGGCAGTGGATTTCATTTGGCTCAATAAAATTTTAGTCTCTACAGCAGGATTTCTTATTTTGCAAGGACTACATAAGGTCTGCAAACTCTTGAATTAATATTATATAAAATTTTATAGGTATTTTATTTTCATCCCCCTTTTCTTCTAGAGAGGTTTCATAGCTTTTAACAGATTTTCAAAGGGCTCATAATTGAAAAAGAAAATGGGAAATATCTGCCCCCACAAGCTACTTCAATGTTCTTTGGATAATTTAATTTGCTTTTCAGCAGTGTATATACATAGATTGGGATTAAAAGGGGGGAAAATGTATCTTATTCATTAGATGGTATATGTTGCCTGGCAAACTAGTAGATTTTTAATATCAGAATGTTAACTGAATAACATGCATATTTCTTATAGCAAAGGAGAATCTTTCTTAAATGTATGAGTTAACTACTCTAGTCTAGTAGTAAGTACTACCTAAACTTAAAAAGATAGGTTTTGGTGAGAGGGAAATATGGTGCTAGATGCTTTCTCTTAAATAGTATTGAAGACAAAGAAAACTAACCCCCTGGCAAATAGAATTCTTTGTGTTTGAAAGTTGAGGAAATGTGTTGTGCAAAAAGATTAATGCTTTGGGTGAAGAGATCTTCATTATCTCAGCCAACAGTGGTCTTCAGAAGCAGTGACATCATTGTTGCTTCACTGACTTCAGAATTCAGCCAAGAGACAAGAAGCCTATGAACTTAGACAGCTTCTTTGTCAGACATGGTGTAGAAAGGAGGACACAAAGAGCTCCTCTTTGAGTCATGGCAGGCTTTGCGACTCCTTTCTTGGTCCTTTGTGAAAGCACATGACTGGACTTGTAGAAGATTAACCCCCTAACATTTCTGTAAAAAAATAAAACAAATGCAAAGCAGTTCCCTCACCTTTTTTCCTCTTTCTTGTGAATTCAGTATTATGGTGGTCAGTGAATTATTTTGAATTCCCTCAGAGAGGCCAGGGCAGTCAATGGAGACTGTGAATGAGGGCCCTCTGAAGGGCTCAGTTGTGGGTTTTCTTGGGCTTTCACTGTTCTGTATAGCATTATTCCTCTGAAAGAGTTCCCTCTAAGAGTGGGGTCAGTCTAGAGACCTTTATAGTGCTTGAAGTAATCCACCCTTTAATCTGTTCCTTCCTGTGGGAAAATCAGTGTGAAAAAAGAGTGAGCTAGTATTTACATCTGGTTATAGATTGCTTCGACTATTTATATTTAATTTATTACTTTTCATGAAATAGCTTGTTTTCAAATTCAGTTCTTTAATACAGAAAAAAAATATTCCACAACTTTGATATATGGTTTGTGTTGGTAACTTTATCTAATCATATATGTGAACTGAAGAGTAAATATTCTTAACCTATTTTCCCACCCCCATTATCATTTCATTAATGCAGCAGATATTATATTGTCTTCAAATAAATATAACTTTATTGTTATAATAAAATTAAATGATCTCTATACATTTTTAATTTCCCAGACTCTGAGTTTATTAGTCTTTATATAGAAACACTTGATTATATTTTCGTTAGGTGTCAAAATATTTTGACAAAATTGGTGATAGTGATAACACAAATAGCAATGATTTCCTTTGTGGATGGCATAGTCAGTGGGAGATGGGATGATGAGAGAAGTCTTTCCTTAATTTTTATTGCTTGATTTTTATAATTCAATAATATATTACTTATATATTTGAAAAAAATAAAAAAAGATTTTATTAGTCTGAAAGAAATAGTGAACATTTTATTTCATATTCTCTTGCCTATTCTGGTTCCAAGTCTATAAAGATAGTAGTATCTCATAGCAGTTTCAAAAGAAAAAAAAAAAATCTAGAAGAAAGCTTAGTGAAAGGAGTGGGGCCAAAGAGCAGATGTCTGAGCCTTCCTGGTCAAGGAGGAGTTCATCAGACACAAGGATTTTAGGCTGGAGAAGACTTGAATGGACACAAGAATGAAGGTACAGCCAGCCTTCTGAGGCCAATACGAACACCCAGAGTATGAGTCACCTGACAGACACCTTTCCCCTGCCCTGTGGATAGATGAGGGGTAAAGGCCTCAGATCCCAGAGCATCCACTCTCCGCTGTTGGAATTGGTGCTGCACTTACAGAAGGCCATGGAGGAGCACTTACTGCAGTTGATGACCAGGCACAGGCAGCGGGACCTGGTGCTGGAGGAGCAGAGGCTGAACCTAGAACCAAGATGTAATCAGACCATTCATGAGCAGGAAGCCCTTGTGATCTGTTTCATGAGTCAGCTCTCCAACATACTATAGTCTGGGTCCTGAGTGACCTGAGGCTCTAATTGTCTCTACCCTCCATGGAGACTAGGATTAATGCCAGATAGGCAAGGAGCCCCAATCACCCAGTTGCCTGACCAGCTACTTCTGCTGAGTGAGTCTTAAATTGCATTTGTCATTCATGACCTTGCCAATTGTGGGGAAGATATTTCTTACTTATACCACTCCAGCTTCCAAGAGTACAGCACCTACCAAGGGGACAAGTACCATGAGGATAAAAACATCTTGGGTTTCATTAAGCTTGTTGTTGTTGTTGTTATGTGCCGTCGAGTTGGACCTGACTCATAATGACCCCTCCTTGGGTTTCCGAGGTGGTATCACTACGGAAATAGATTGCCCAACCTTCCTTCCGAGGAGTGGCTTGTGGGTGTGAAATGCCAGCCTTCTGGTTAGCAGTGAAGTGCCTTGGGCACTATGCTACCAAAGCTTAGTACCAGAGAAAACAAGCTCTGCATTCACCTGATGAAAGGGAAAGTCATAGTGACATGAACCACATTGAAGATGCCTTGCTGTGATACCCTGATAGGATAGGGCAAGTATTTCTATGGAAAAAAATGGGCCTCATTCCTAACCTATTACTTACTGTAAGGCACTTTCTACTCTTGATCCAAAAAAATCTGGTGGTTCTGAATGGCTGCTGCTCTGTCCTCCCCACACTGGCCATGGTTCTGTATAATGCAGGGGAGACCTTTCAGATCTCCAGCCCCTTCTATGGTAGTCTTGCCTGTAGATCCAACATGTGTGTAAAAATTGAGCTATTTTTCATCCACCTGGACATGAGGTCACTGGTGAGAACACTTGACCTTTCCAGCTCACTGTGGACAAGTTGGAGCAAGGTCTGCATGAGGCTAGGCTTGAGAGGAAAAAGGTCAGAGACCTCGTGCTAATCAACTCTCAGAATCCTCTTGGTGACATCTACTACCAAGACTCACTGAAGGAATACCTGGAATTTTCCAAGAGGTATAACCTACTTATGATTACAGATGAAATTTACATGTCTTCAGTGTTTGATAAATCCACCACATTCTAGAATGTTCTGAGTGTGAATAGTTTGCCTGATCCTAACAGGACCCATGTGATCTGGGGTATCAATAAGGATTTTGACATCTCTGACTTACGCTTTGGCACTCTATATACCACAGCAGAGAAGTGAATACTGCCATTAGCACCTTTGGCTACCTCTGCAACATCTCTGGTGTCACCCAGCATGAGCTATCTTGGCTGCTCCAGGACAGAGATCGGATTGACAAAGTTTACCTGCCCACTAATTGCTCCCGTCTCCAGGAAGCTCACAAGTAGATCACAGGCAAGATGAAGGCCATGGAGATCCCCTTTCTCTATCGTAGTTCTGGTCTTCATGTCTGGATCCACTTGGAAAGGTTCATGAACCTTTGTACATTTGAGGAAGAGCTAGTCTTCCATTGCTGCTTCCGAGATAACAAGGTGATGTTGTCCCTTGGCAAGTCCTACATGTGTAAGGAGCTGGGCTGTTCTGCCATATCTTTGAAGATAAGCCCTGCCAGCTAAAACTGACCATGCATCGGTTCTGTGAAACACTACATGAACAGAAGGAAGAGTTGATAATGGTGTTCATGGAAGATGCACAGAAAGAGTAGGCTGTCTGCTTCCTAGTCAGCCACGTGCTCAGCTGGACCAGAGGGCTGGGACATTGAACTGGTGCCGTGACTGAGCAGACAGTGTGTTTCTCCAGGAATGATCTCATCAATGCCCAGGCATTGACCTCTTTGAGCTGAGCTAAACATCTGTCACTTTTGGAAGCTTTGCATCTTTTTAGTCTTTGCTGACCATTGTGTGTAGGTGAAATGGATGTTTTCACTGAGGTTGGGAAGTGGGACAAAGGGAGTTCCCTGGGTGCCTATTCAATGTATAATAAATTCCATAGTCTCTTAAAAAAAACAAAAACAAAAACAAAAACAGGTATTGTCCTGTTGATTTCAACTTATGATGAGCTCATATGTTTCAGAGTAGAACTGTGCTCCATAGGGTTTTCGTGTGACCTTTTGGAAGCAGATTGCGAGGCACCAGATCTTTGAGGCACCTCTGGATGAGTTTGAACTGCCAATCTTTGATTAGTAGCCCAGAGCTTAACTATTTGTGTCACACAAGGACTCCTAGCAGGTTCAAAGTACAATCTAAAAACTCCTGATCATTAAGAAGAAAGAGAAGGAATGGAGACTGATATTTCTATTGCAAAATATGTGAAGGACAGAAATTGAGTGCTATTTAGGCACTATCTTTTGAAGACAAAGAGTACACCCAAATTGTATTTTTAATTCCTGACCATTAAAAGTAAAATAATGTTGGCTGCCTTCCAATTATCTTTGAAAAAAGGTAGAGTTACAAAGATAAAGAGAGAGAAAAAAGTATTAAAATGGCTTTAGGAAAAGAAAGTGAAATAATTTATATTCTTTTACTCATTTGAACTTTTTTTTCTTTCTAAGACTGATGTAAGGAGCTCTAGTGGTGCTATGGCTAAAGCATTTGGCTGCTGACCTAAGAAGTCAGCAGTTCAAACCCACCATCTTCTCCATGGGAGAAAATGAAGCAGTTTGTTTCACCCAATGGAGCAATTTTATTCTGTCCTATAAGGTTGCTATGAGTTGGAATTGACTCAATGGCAGGGGGCTGGAGTATTTTTTAGTTAGGACTGATCTTTGAGAAAATTGGTAGTGTGCTTCAGTGCCTAATTTAGAGGCAGGAAGAACAAGAAACACTATAAGAGTAATTTGAAATAGTATATCTTCTGTACAAATGAACTCTGTGGTCCAATCATATAATTTGCTAACTATTTTGGATTAATAGGGTGTAATTTTTTTACCTGTAGAAAGACAAGAAAACGTTTGCCATGGCATACTCACTAAAAGTCACTGTCGTTTAGTCAGATCCGATTCATAATGACTCCTCCTTGGGTTGCCGAGGCCCTATCACTGTGGAAGTACATTGCCCAACCTTCCTTCTGAGGAGTGGCTGGTGTGTGTGAACTGCCATCCTTCTGGTTAGCAGTGAAATGCCTTAGGTACTACACTACGAGAGCTCCTTGTAGGTGGCATGTTGTTGTTGTTATATGCCATCGAGTCAGCCCCAACTCATAATGACCCCTCCTTGGGTTTCCGAGGCAGTATCACTACGGAAGTATGATTGCCCAACCTTCCTTCCAAGGAGTGGCTGGTGGGTTTGAACCGCCAGTCTTCTGGTTAACAGTCAAGTGCCTTAGGCACCATGCTACCAGAGTATAGAGCATGATAAATAGAACTCATATTGACCCTATAGGAGAGAGTAGAATTGTACCATGGGGTTTCTTTGCAGAAATACATTGCCACATCTTTCTCCCATGGAACAGCTAGTGGGTTCAAACTGCCAACCTTCTGGTTAGTAGCTGAATGCTTTAACCAGTGTGTCACCAGGGCTCCTGATAGGAGCTATACTTGGGAGACATAGGTATAGATAGAAACATAAGGGACCTGAGCAATTCTTATCAGTGCTTCCGCCTCCTTTTTTTCCTATTGTTGTTGTTGTTATTTGCCATCGAGTCGGCCCTGACTCATAG
>NW_006921685.1:8751176-8753523 GCF_000298275.1 Orycteropus afer afer | reverse complement strand
ATTGGTAATTGCTATTTTTGTAGGCCAAACAGTTGAATATTGACAATTTCAAATGGCCCCACAAAGTTTATTTTCTCAACTGCAGTCACAGAGATTTGGTCTCTGCATTAAATATTTCATTGTCTTTCCATTACCCCCTTTTCCTTGTCCTGACTCACAAGGGCTTTCATGATCTGACCCTTGCTTTCCTGGCTGGCCAATTCTATGACCATTCTCTTTTACTGTCTACAGTTCAGCTGCATTGAAATTTCAGTTCCTGGACTGGTAAGCTTGCTATTTATTGTGCACTTTTGTAAAGGCTATTTCCTTTGCCAGAAACATTCTTTTCTCCTCCTTACCCCCCAGTTCTCAACTCTGTAGCTTTGCTTGTCCAGTATCCATTTTAGCAGGAAAGAGAAAATATGCACATAATAAACATATACCATTTAATGTTTTAGAAGTTAGAAGTGTTATGGAAAAGTAGAATTTTCTTCCCTGTAATTACCCCAAGCCTGCATTTTAAATGTTCCATTTAAATGGTTTCCATAACTGAACACAGTAGCTCAAATGTGATCTCATGAGCAGACACTGAAGTGAAAAAAGATGATTTCCCTTATTTGGGGCTCTGTAATTCTGTAAAGGTCACTGAGTGGTGCAAATAATCTGTGCTCAGCTTCTAACCTAGAGGTTGACAGTTCCAACCCACCCAGTGGAAGCACAGAAAAAAAAAAAAAAAAAAAAAAAAGCCTGGCTATCTGCTTTCATAAAGATTATAGCCAGGAAAACCCTATGGAACAATTCTACTCCTTAACACATGGGTTTTTCATCAGTCGGAATCAATGCGATGGCAATGTTTTTTTTTTTTTTTTTAAACTTTTTATATTCCTATAAATTAGTACCATTTTCTAAGGCAGTTGCTTCTCTTTGTGAGCTCATAGTGGTTTTCTGTTGCCCAGCACGTAAAAGGAACTAGAAAAATAATGTTTGACTAGAAATTATTTTTTATAGGAGTCCAGGAAAAAGGGGTCATCATTGGTAACTTAGGAAGGCATGACAGTTTTCAGGAATAGATTTAATTTTTAAAAATAGCCCTCAGATTTTTATAGAACAGTTAATGAAATAAAGTTCTTTCTCAAACAGGTGTTTTTGCTATGCTTTGGGATAGTGGTAGGGGAGAAATGCTACTGAAACTTCCTCTTGTAATTCACAGGAGCTCTTTTCTATGTAAAAACAGAGGCTTTGCCAAAATTATGAGTAATCAGTATAGGAAATGCAGTTATTTTTAGTTGACAGTTATGTTTTCATAAAGAATGAGATAATAGGAACTGAAATGGGTGAAATAAGAAAAGTTAAAAATACAGGCATTAGAGTTAGGTTGCCTTCCTCACTCTTTAGAAAAGTTACCTAAACTTTCTGTACCTCAGTTTTGCGATATTTAAAGTGGGGACAGTAGCAGTTTCTTCCTCATTATGGTGTTATTATGGAGAATTTAATAAGATAAAGTGTTTAGAACAGTCCCTGACAAATCATCATCAATAAATGTGCTTATTTTTATTTTTAATAAAAATGGCCATGCAGAATCACAGGGACTTGAGAGGAGTTGATTAATATTTTAAGACATAATTCTCATGCAAACATTCTCAAATTAATATGCTAGGTATATATGTAATTTTAGTTAGGCTGTATGTGCAGAAAGAAACCAAGCCTGACATTGTCAATGCTTAGAAAGGCCTGCTTGCAAAATTGGCCCTTGGCTGACATCTAAGAACTTGTATTTCTTGAGTTCCCGTCATTCCTAGAACTAATGAGAGGTTCACTGTGCCTAGGCTGTTTGTAAAAGCACTATGGCTGTGGTGAATACATGCTTTTCTTCTGGGAATCTGGATTTTTTTTTTTTTTTTCATGTACTAGGCAGAGGGTGTCTATATCACTGGCCTCCAATGAAAAACTTTGGGCACTAAGTATTTAATATGCTTCTCTAGTAGACAACATTTTCCTGAGTTGTCACAACTCATTGCTGAAGGAATCAAGCATTTTTCCATGGGGAGAGGAACTTTGGAAGCTTGGACCTAGTTTCCTTAGACTTCATGACATGTTCCTTTTCCCCTTGCTAATTTTTCCTTATATAGTAAGTCATCATGTTATAAAAACCACCAATTTACAGACAGCTTGTGCTTGACCTTTAATATTATGTAAATTTGCCCCCACATTGAACCCCTACTTGCAACCAATTCTTCATTAAAATCACCTTTATTTGCTGCATGTGCCAATTTTAAATCACAGAAAAGGCTTGGAACCACTGTTTGCACCTGTGGTATTTCAGTTTGTGTGTCAACTTGGCTGGGCCTGGTTGAGTGGCTGGGCAGCT
>NW_006921685.1:8729539-8750796 GCF_000298275.1 Orycteropus afer afer | reverse complement strand
CTTAAAGCTTCCAAACTGTAAGAGAATAAGCTGTTTGTTAAAACCATCCATGTGTGGTATATATTCTTGTCAGAGTGGCACTAGGTAACCAGAACAGCACCTGTTCCAAGTTATCTACAAACTTGACTTAAATATATACTTAGGAACAAATTTCATACCCTAGAGAGTACCTGTATGCTTTTGCTTTACAAAATCTTAGCTGAAAATATGGCCATGTACTGAGTCCTGTGAATCCTCATGGTGAATTAATGAGTCTAGAAGTAGTCTTAGGGACCACAGACACAGTATAGCCTTTATATTGATTGTGATACAGGATAAGCTGCCACAACAAAGAGAACTTAAAACTGCAGTGACATGAATAAGAAAGAAATGTTTTTCTAATGTTAAATCCAGAAGTTAAAAGATTGTCAGATATGAAAGGTCACAGCCAAGCATATACACACAAGCTAGTGGAGCAGTGACTTTAAGGAATACCTACAGAGAAAGCATTGGTAGCAGGGGCACAACCCCTCTTTCCCATTGCATTTGAGGGTAACACAAATAACTCTAACCTGTCTTGACAACAGACTTTGAAAGGGAGACTTTGGTATTTGATCTGTACTGCTTTTAAACTACGCAAGGGTTTGACCTTGGGCCAGAGTACAGTAACAGTTGTGATCTAGTAGAACTTTGGCTCTGGTCCTATGTTGCCACATCAGGGTTTGAGGTTGAGGGAAGATTAGCCCTTGGCCTGACATAATTGGTGGGTTGGTAAATAACCTCACAATTGTGGCTATGATATGGCAAGTTAACAACAGCATATGTCACATCAACATTCATGGTTGAGAAACAGTCCTGTTTTTTCCTCCCTGTACTAAAAGAAATCTAACCCACTGCTGTTGAGTCTGTTCCAACTCTTAGCGACCCTATTACCCAAAACCAAACTCATTGCCATGGAGTCGAATCCGACTCATAGTGACCCCTCCTTGAGTTTCTGAGACAGTAACACTACAGAAATAGATTGTCCAACCTTCCTTCTGAGGAGTGGCTGGAGGGTTTGAACTGCCAGCTTTCTGATTAGCAGTCAAATGCCTTAGCGACCCTATGTTGTCGTTGTTATGTGCTGTGGAGTTGGACCTGACTCATAGTGACCCCTCCTTCAGTTTCCAAGGTGGTATCACTACAGAAGTAGATTGCCCAACCGTCCTTCCAAGGAGTGGCTGGTGGGTTTGAACCACCAGCCTTCTGGTTGGCAGTCAAGTGCCTTAGTCACTATGCTACCAGACCTTCTGTAAGATACAGTAAAACTATCCCATAAGGTTTCCAAGCCTGTGTCTCTTCTGTGGAAACAGCCGTCTACATCTTTCTCCAGTGGAGTGGCTAAGATTGAATCATTGACCTTTCAGTTAGCAGCCAAGTGCTACAACTGTTTTGCCACGTCTTGCCACATCCCTATAGTAATGGGGAAGTTTTCAAAATTCTCCCTATTTACGAAGTTGTCCTCAATTTTCATTTCTGTCATTCTGAGTTTTTGTCAGAGTTTCTGTGCCTCAGTCTTTTTCTCTTATCCTCCTTTGGATTTTCAAATCTAAGGCCCTATTTTTATCAAGATGGCTGCTACTACCAATTGCTAAAAAAAAAAAGAAACTCACTTCCATCTAGTCGATAGTGACCCTCTTTGGGTTTCTGAGGCAGTAAATCTTTATGGAAGTAGATTGCCCAGTCTTCCTTCTGGGGAGTGGCTTGTGGATTTGAACTGCTAACCTTCTGGTTAGCAGTCAAATGCCTTAGGCACTATGCCACCAGCGCTGCTGCTACCAATTATTGCTCCTGCCTTCATGCTCTCTTCTTGACTGCTTACTCAGTCCTTTGTTTTTTGATTCCTTCTTTGTTTCCAGTACCTGGTGATGCCTCTTTTATTGTGCTTTGCAGGTCTTCATTTAAAATATTGGTTATATTTTATGCAGTATTCCTAGATCTTTCATTTGGAGATTTATTATTTATTTATTTATTTTTAACTTTGAAAGAATCCTTTATTGTTTGATTTTAATTATTTTTATTTTATTATTTATTTATTGGTAAAAGTCCACACTGGAATGGCATTCTTGCATTTTGTTCTTTAAAAGCAATATCAGTCAGATAAGTAATTATATAAGTATATTTGACTAATTTATAGGCAAAAAATAAAGTTACTTATCAACTGAGTCCATTCACCTATGGTACTAAAATTAATAAGTGAGCTTTCTTGCTTCTTTTTTTGTTTCACCTTCCCTCTTTACTGACTCCTTTCTTATAATGATGTCTGTGACCTGCCCCAATGTTCTGTTTTTGTCTTTTGTTGTTTAGTGATTTGAGGGTGAATTACTTATGGGTGGGACCACAAAACTAGCTTGGGAAAACTATTTTATAATTTATTTAGATATAAATACTGCAGGTTTTTATTTTTAATGTACCAAGAATAGTTATAATTTCACATGGTGGAAAATCACTAAGGAAAACGTTATTTTCCTATAGAGAAAATACCTTTAGAGTTATATCTGTTTTATTTGGTGATCAAACAAAATATCCTAGCTGCTTTTGTTTAAGAATGAACTACTACCTACCTTCCTTGATCTCTCCATCTTTCCTCCTTCCGTTTGAAATGAGTTTGGAGCTGCCTAATGCCAGCTGCAAATAAGACCATTTACTTTGATGAACAAATCAGATATCATCTCTTCTGTGAGCACTGCTTGGACTGTGGCCTTGGCCAGATGCCTTACACATTTTTTCCATTTGTTCCAGAGAAACAGAAACATGAGAAAAGAGTTTTGTTAGAGTAGACTATGACTCTCCTTCCAAATAAAGGTATATCTCAGAATATGTACACATTTATCCAATGGTGGTTATTAATATTATTTTTATATGTGATAAGCAACTTTTTCCTTCAGTAATGGATAGTATGTAAGCTTTACTGGTTTTGCTTCCCTAGAGAACCCAGCCTAACACATTTGGTACCAGGAGTGGTTCTAGAGAGGTAAGATCATAAGTATGGGAGGCTGCTCTGCCACTTGGGCCATATGATCCGGCTGATCCAATGGTGCTTCAAGTGTCTATAGTAGATAGAGATGTTGTTTGGAGTGTTTGGCAGGTCCTGATAGGTGATTTGCAATGCAGACCCTTGGGATTTTGGAGCAAAGCCCTACCATCCTCGGCAGATAACTACTCTCTTTTTGAGAAACAGCTTTTGGCTTGTTACTGGGCTTTAGTAGAGACTGAATGCCTAACCATAGGCCACCAAGTGACCATGAGGCCTGAGCTGCCCATCATGAACTGGGTGTTTTCTGACCCACAGAGTCATAAAGTTGGACATGCACAGTAGCACTCCATCATTCAATGGAGGTAGTATATCAGAGAACGGGTTTGAGCAGAACCTGAAGGCACAAGTAAGTTGCATGAGGAAGTGGCCCAAATGCCTGTGGTCTCTACTCCAGTCACATTACTTTCCCTCTCTCAGTCTGCACCTATGGCCTCATGGGGAGTTCCTTTTGATCAGTTGACTGAGGAAGAGAAAACTTGTGCCTGGATAACAGATGGTTCTGTGTGATATGCAGGCACCACTTGAAAGTGGACAGCAGTGGCATTGCAGCCCCTTTCTGGGATTTCCTTGAATGACAGTGGTGAAGGGAAATCCTCCCAATGGGCAGAACTTTGAGCCGTGCATGTGGCTGTTCACTTTGCATCGAACAAGAAATGGCCAGATGTGCTATTGTATATGGATTCATGGGCTGTGGCTAAGGGCTTGGCTGGATGATTTGGGACTTGGAAGGAGCATGATTGGAAAATTGGTGACAAGGATGTATGGGGAAGAGGTATGTGGATAGATCTCTCTGAATGGGCCAAAGGAGTAAAGATATTTGTGTCTCATGTGAATGCCCACCAAAATGTGACCTCAGCAGAGGAGGACTTTAACAATCAGGTGGATAGGATGACACGTTCAGTGGAAACCAGCCATCCTTTTTCCCCAGCTACTCCTGTCATTGCTCAATGGACTCATGAGCACAGTGGCCATGGTGGCAGGGATGGAGGTTATGCATGGGCTCAGCAACATGGACTCCCACTTACCAAGGCTGATTTATCTACCGCCACTGCTGAGTGCCCAATCTGCCAGCAGCAGAGACCAACACTGAGTCCGTGATATGGAACCATTCCTTGGGGTGATCGGCCAGCAACGTGGTGGCAGGTTGATTACATTGGACCACTTCCATCATGGAAAGGACAGTGTTTTGTTCTTACTGGAGTAGATACTTATTCTGGATATGGATTTGCCTTCCCTGCATGCAATGCTTCTGCCAAAACTACTATCCATGGACTTACAGGATCCCTTATCCACCAACATGGTGTCCCACACAGCATTACTTTGGATCACAGGACTCATTTCACAACAAATGAAGTGGGCAGTAGGCCTATGCTCATGGAATTTACTGGTCTTACCATGTTCCCCATCATCCTGAAACGGCTGGCTTGATAGAATGATGAAGTGGCCTACTGAAAACACAATTACAGCTCCAGCTAGGTGGCAATACCTTGAAGGGTTGGGGCAATGTTCTCCAGGAGGCTGTATATGCTCTAAACTAGTGTCCAATATATGGTTCTGTTTCTCCAATAGCCAGGATTCATGGGTCCAGGAACCAAGGGGTGGAAACGGGAGTGGTACTACTCACTATTACCCCTAGTGACCCACTCAAAAAACTTTTGCTTCCTGTCCCTGCTACCCTATGCTCTGCGGGTCTGGAGATCTTAGTCCCAAAGGGAGGAACACTCCCACCTGGAGACAAAATACTGATTGCACTGAACTGGAAATTAAGAATGCCACCTGGCCATATTGGCTTCCTCATGCCTCTAGATCAACAAAGAAGGGCATTATTGTACTATCTGGTGTGATAGATCCTGATTACCAAGGGGAAATCTGATGGACATTACACAGTGGATGTAAAGAAGAATATGTGTGGAATACAGGAGATTCTTTAGGACATCTCTTAATACTATCATGCTCTGTGATTAAAGTCAATGGAAAATTACAGCAACCCTATTCTGGTATGACTACTAATGGCCCAGACCCTTCAGGAATTAAGGTTTGGGTCACCCCACCAGTCAAAGAACCACAGCCAGCTGAGGTGTTGCTGAGGGCAAGGGAAATATGGAATGGGCAGTAGAAGAAGGTAGTTCTGAATATCAGCTACAACCACATGACCAGTTGCAGAAACAAGGACTGTGATTGTTATATTTTTTCATTGTATATGCACATCAAATAGCTTTGTTCCTTTCTGTTGTGAACTGTGAAATGTAAATAATGTTAATGTGTTTTGGTTGTACTCCTGTTAGCATATCATGTTAGGAGCAAATATGACATTATAGTTGTCCTTATTTAGAGATTATGTATGGTTAGGAAGATGTATACACTGCCAAGTTGACAAGGAGTGGACTGTGATAGTTGGAGCTGTGTGTCAACTTGGCTGGACCACAGTTCTTTGTGGATTAAGCAATTGTGATAGATTATTCCCATGATGGGATCAGATGTATATGTTTTGAGCAGCCAGTCCATTGAAAGGGAGTTTCCCTAGGGGTGTGGCCTGCTTCCAGTATATTTATGGACGTTCTGGGAAAAGAGATACGCTTCTGTGGATTGGGATCCTGTTGTGCTGCCTACAACTGTCCATGAGTGAACAATCCACCGTTTGGCCTGGAGATCTTGGATTCGCCACTCATTATAGTCAACAGCTGGTACTGCCTGCCAGCCTTGAGCTCATGAGCCCCTGCAGCTGCGAGAGTCAGGAATAGCCTCCAGCTTGACATTTGATCCAAAAACCTGGGACTTGCTACCTTCTATAAGTGTGTGAGCCATTTTCCTATGATAAATTTCTCTTTCTCTCTCTCTCTCTAAGCTTAATTGGTTTTGCTTCTCTAGAGAACCCAGCCTAACACAAAACCCAAGGAGGGGTCTCTGTGAGAAACTTTCAAAAGACATTTTTTTCATCTTTTGTTAATTATATACTGTGGGGCAGCAATAACAACATTTTTGAGTCTCAGCCTTTTAATCAAGTGGGAAGAGACTGACCACTTTGTGTTTTGATTAGCACCAGTTAAGTTGCCTTGGGCACCAAATTCAAGTTAATTTCAATGGATAATTTTGAAAGTACTGTATTTACCAGTGCAAGATTGTCCTTAAACTATAGAGGCCCACTGTTGTTAATTAACCTTGTGCCCTATAGCTATGTGAGTTAAGGCTCATTCATGGTAAGGCCAGTGTAAACTTTCAGTCTTAACAGCTTTCTTCATAATGTCAGCCTATAGGTGGTTTCATACTCTACTCTTACTTGGGGAAATTCAAATATAAGAACTGGCAGTTGAGTTGCACCTGGCATCAGCTACTGGCATTCTGCTGTCATAATGAAAAAGCATTTACCTTTTATGAATTTTTATAATTTTACAGTAAATGTAAGAAGCAACAAGTCAGTTTAAGTGTGCAATTTAGCTCACAAGGTGAAGAACAACTGTAGGTCTGAGAGTTATCAGTCATGTAGGTTCATAGAGTGACAATACCTTTGTGGATCTCTGTTTCACAGTCTATAAAATGGGTGTAATAGCAAAGGATGCCTGCCTAAAAAAAAGTGTTAAGAAGATTAATGTGAAAAGTATCATGTAATGTAAATTTTAGTTACCTGGTACTTTTTTCAGCTAACAGATTTAATCCTGTAAGGGAATGTACATAGAATTTAAAAAGAAATTCTAATTGGTAATTTCTATCATGATAATGTCTAGTAATTAACATTGAGAAATTAGATACTTTTCTTATTCTAAAGCACATCAACAAAGTGAAAAAACTTTTGATTTTAGATATCGTTAGCCATTAATAAAAGAGTCTTTATTTTACTTAAAAATTCTAATATTTCAACCAGAAATTATATTCTTTTATCATTCACCTTAAAAAAAAATTAATAGAACAGCTAGTAAGATCCTCTAAAGCCATAAACCAAGCCAAAACTACTGCCATCACATCAAATTCCAATTCAGTGATCCTATAGAACAGAGTAGAACTGTCCCATAGGACTTCCAAGACTATAAATATAAATGGAAGCAGATTGCCACATCTGTCTTCCACAGAGTGCCTGGTGGATTTGAACTACTGACCTTTTGGTTAGTAGCTGGGGCTTTAACCACTGTGTCACCAAGATTCCTTAAATCTCTTGAAAGACATGCTAATTTGCCATAGTAAGGATCTACTTAATTATGAACTCTTGGCATATCACAGTATTTTTAAGCACCTTGATTGTTTTTGATGAAATAGGTTTAAAGGGTCGGCTCTCAGTCAGACTGCCTACGTGCGAATCTCATGTCTTCACCTAGTAGATATAGAGTGTTGTGTTGGAAAATTTATTTATTGTTTCATTTGTGACTGGCCCATAAAACTGTTGTGATGGTGTGCAGGGGTGTTTGTCTATATGTTTTCCCTTAGGTTCAGCGGTATTAATCAAATTCCCTGTCTCCTGTTTTTTCTATCTTCTCTCTCAGTCTTTCCTCTCTCCTTTCTCCTTTACTTTACTTCACTTCAGAATTTTTTTGGGAAAAAAAAAAGATTTGAAAAAAGATATCCATACATAGAAATACCAATTTAATTTTCGGCAGGGGTTGGGGGGTGGGTAGAACATGACAGAAAATAAAACTCAATTTCAGTTACTGATTTAAGGAAATAGGTTGATAAATGATGTAGTTTAGGATGCAGATCTTCTGACTGCATATGGAGATGTGTTCAGGAAATACCAGTATGGAAATTCATTGGTTTTGTGGTATACACTTGTAGCTGCCATGTACCCATATATATGTAAGATAGCTGGAAATCAGAAATGTTACACACAAAACAAGAACACAATGAAGAAGTAAACACATTAAGGCAGGGATATTTCTGAAATTGAATTTTATTTTCTGTCATGCCTCCCCACCCCCCAATTAAATTGGTGTTTCTGTGTATGGATACATGTATGTTTACATATGTTTACACATAAACATAATTATCTTTAAAAGCACATTGATCTCTCTGTATCACTTAAATCATGCTGAAGTTAAAATACTTACTCAAAAGTGTTGGCCAAGACCATTGGCCAGAAAGGACAAGCAAGCAGCAGAAAGCAGGCCCCTGGTGCTCTCTGGATCTCAAATTGTTTTGTTTGTTTGTGTTTTGTTTTTCCCATAAGCTCAGTGCAAAAAAATAAAAGATAATGACCAAGGTCTTTTTTCACATCTTTTTGATTTGTACGCCACCTAATAGGGGCATAGTGCCTAAGGCATTTGACTGCTAACCAGGAGGCTGGCAGTTCAAACCCACTCCTTGGAAGGAAGGTTGGGCAATATACTTCAGTAGTGATACTGCCTCAAAAACCCAAGGAGGGGTTGCTATAAGTTGGATCTGACTCCACAGCAGTGCATTTTAACAACATAGGGAAGAGTAGAAGTGCCCCATAGGGTTTGTAAGTCTAAATCTTTACAGAAGCAGACTGCCACATCTTTCTCCCATGGAGTAGCTATAATGCTGATACATTAAAATGGAGCTACATAAAATATTCATTATATCAAATGAAGTGATTCAAATAAAAAGACTAGATTATCAAAATGAATTGAAAAAGGAAAATGGCAAGACCTAGCCATGTGCTAAGACACAAATTAAAAGTGAAAATGTGGAAAAAGTTATAGCATGCATGTATAATATGTATGAAAACCAAAAGGACTCATTGACATTGAGTCGATTCTGATTCATAGTGACCCCTAATGTTTCTGAGACAGTTAATCTTTGAGGAAGTAGATTGGCCCATCTCCCTTCCATAGAGCGGCTGGTGGGTTTGAACCACAAACCTGGTTAGTAGTCAAGTGTCTTAGCCACTACACTACTGGAGCTCCTTATACAACATTGGTAAGGGGGTAAATACAGATACCAGATAAAGTAAAATTCAAACAATGGAGTTAAATTTGGACATTTCATAATTATAAAAGAGTTAATTCCTCAGCAAGGCAAAAATCAATGAAAAACATCTGTTTTAGTTGGCCTCAAACCTCATTCAGATTCATTTTCATGTATGCATTCATGCTTGTTACAAATGATATAACCTAACAAATAAAATATCCTTAGTCTATGGCTGGGTCTTGCCATTTGCCTTTTTCAATTCATTTTGATAATGTAATTTTATTAGAATCACTTCATTTGATATGATTATTGATGTGTTTAGAGCTAAGTCTACTGTTTCTTTCTATTCTATTGGCTTTTTGTAACTGTACCCCTCTTTTCTTGCTGCCTTTTGGGCTAATTGAATATTTTATGTAACTCCATTTTAATATGTCAGCATTATAGCTACTCTGTGGGAGAAAGATGTGGCAGTCTGCTTCTGTGAAGATTTACAGACTTACAAACTCTATGGGGCAGTTCTACTCTGCTCTATGTTGTTGTTGTCAGGTGCCATCGAGTCAGTTTTGACTCATAGCGACTTCATGTACAACAAAACGAAACACCGCCCAGTCCTACGTCATCCTCACAAAGATTGCTATGCTTGGACCTATTGTTGCAGCTGCTGTGTCAGCCCATCTCATTGAGGTTCTCCCTCTTTTTCACTGACCATCTACTTGACTACTTGACTAAGCATGATATATCCCTTTCCAGGGACTAGCCTCTTGTGATAACATATCCAAGGTATGGAGGTGAAGGCTCACACCACCCTTGCTTCTGTGGAGCATTCTGACTATAGTTCCAGACAGGTTGGTTTATTCTCCTAGCAATCCATGCTACATCCGGTATTCTTTGCCAACACCACAGTTCAAATGCACGTATTCTTCTGCAGTCTTCCTTATTCATTGTCCACCTTTCCCATGCTTATGATGCCATTGAAAAGAGCATGGCTTGGGTCAGACACACCTTCCTCTTTGAAGTGACGTTTTTGCTCTTTAAAACTTTAACCAAACAAACAAAAAACTTAGTGCCATCGAGTCAATTCTGACTCATAGCGACTCCTTTTGGGTTTCTGAGGTGGTAAATCTTTATGGAATAGATTGCCCAGTCTTCCTTCCATGGAGCGGCTGGTAGATTTGAACCACCAACCTTCTGCTTAGCAGTAAAATGCCTTAGGCACTATGCCATCAGAGCTCCTTTCAAAACTTTAAAGAGGACTTCTTTAGCATATTTGTCTCTTGAAATTGTTAAATATCAACCAGTTCTTTTTGTTCAATGACTCCATGTATTCCTTCTATAATCTTTTGAGGCTTCCTGCATTATTCAATATTTTGTCCACAGAAGCCTTCAATTGTTGCCACTTGAGGCTTGAATATTTCTTCAGTTCTTTAAGCTTGAGAAATCCTGAGCATGTTCTTCCATTTTGATTTTGTAACTCCAGGTCTTTGCACATTTCATAATAATACTTTACTTTGTATTCTCAAGCTGCTCTTTGAAATCTTCTGTTCAGATCTTTTACTTCTTTGTTTCTTCTATACGGTTTAGATACTCTCCATTCAAAAGCAAATTTCAGAGTCTCTTCTGACATTCATTTTGGTCTTCTTTTCCTTTCTTGTCTTTTTAATGATCTTTTGCTTTCTTCATGTATGATGTTCTTGATTTCATCCCACAACTCCTCTGGTCTTTGGTCATTGGTGTTCAGTGTATAAAATCTGTTCTTCAGATGGTCTCTCAATTTAGATGGAATATATTCAGCACTATATTCTGGCTCTTGTGAACTTGTTTTAATTTTCTTTAGCTTCATTTTAAACTTGCATATGAGCAATTGATGATCTATTTCACATTTGACTCGTGGCCTTGTTCTGACTGATGATATTGAGCTTCTCCACCATCTCTTTCCACAGATGTAGTCAATTTTAGTCCTGTATATTTTGTCTGCAAGAGCTACATGGATAGTCATGCTTACGTTGTTTAAGAAAGGTATTTGCAATGAATAAGTGATTGGTCTTGCAAAATTCGATTCTGTAATTTCTGGCATCATTTATGTTCTCAAGGCCATATTTTCCAACTACTGATGCTTCTGCTTTGTTTTTCATTCCAATCAGCAGTAATCATCAGTGAATCTTGATTTCTTGTTTGGTCAATTTCAGACAGCAGAAGTTGGTGAAAATTTTCAATTTCTTCATCTTTTGCTTCTGTGGTTGGTGTGTAAATTTGTATAATAGTAGTATTAACTGGTCTTCCTTTTAGGTATATGGTTATTATGCTATCACTGACAGCGTTGTATTTCAGGGTAGATCTTGAATTGCTCTTTTTGACAGTGACTGTGATGCCATTCTGCTCCAATTTGTCATTTCTGAAATAACAGACCATATGATTGCCTAATTAAAAATGGAGTGGCCAATACCACTCCATTTCAGCTCACTAGTTCCTAGATACTGATCTTTATATGTTCCATTTCATTTTAGACTGCTTCCAATTTTCTTAGATTCATACTTCATACATTCCATGTTCCAATTATTAATGGATGTTTGAGGCTTTTTCTTCTTATTTTGAATTGTACCACACCAGCAAATGAAAGACCCTCCCTGTAACATTTTTATACATTGGAGTTGACTTGACGACTGTGGATTCAGTTAGATTTGGATTCTCCTTTATTCTACAGTATTACACATCTTACCTATGATATGCTATTGATCACAGCATATTTTATATTTTTTGTTTCAAACATATATATTTTAAATTAACTAAAAGGTATGTTAACCTATATATTTATTTCCCTGTGACCCATTATTCTTTCCTGAACATTCAGATTTTACTGGGTATTATTTCTCTTTGGCACAAGAAACTTCCTTCAGCATTTTTATAGTACAGATCTACTGATGACCAATTAATTTTTTTTCCATCTGAAAATATTTCTATTTCGTCTTGAATTTTAAAAAAACCATTATCAATAGATTTCTAAGTTAACGATATTTTTCTTTTAAAACTTTGTGATGTTACATTGTCTTATGGCCTCCATTGTTTCTGATAAGAAGTAAAAGCACATTCATATACTTTTATCATATATACTTTTTAGGTTTTATTCTAGCTGTTTCCAAGATCTTTTATTATTTTGTCAATATAAAAATATTTCTACATATTTTTTTTAATCAGCTTGATTATAACATGTTTATACATGGTTTTCTTTCTGTATATTGTGTTTGGAATTCACTGAAGTTCTTATTTCTATAAATACATATTTTGTATTACATTTTGGAAAATTGTGGCCATAATTTCTTAAGTCATTTTTCTCTGAATTCTTTCTTGGCTTCTTCTTTTCTCAGAGTCTCAGTATGCTATTTGTAAAATATTATGGCATGGTGGGGGCCTCTGACCTCCTCTAACTTAATGAAGAGGAAGACAAAATCACCATCAACATCCAGAAAAGGCTGATTCCCATGATGTGCATATCAGACCTGCCTTCTCTCTCTCTCTCTCTTTTTTTTTTTAAACCACTGCTGATACCAGCTGTCCATCTCTTTTTCTCCGCTGGGTTCTATAATTTGTTACAGTGGCCACAAAACCTCACTGGCTATACTCAGTTATTAGCTCTATTAGGGAAGTGACAGATTATAAATTGGGATCAGGAACATCTCAGTATATATTTATTCTGTGAGGACAGTCTTTTCTCAGCCATATCTGTAGGCAGTCCTCTCTCTGGTCCTTGGCCCCTTTACCCAACCTTTGCCCTGCTAGGGCAAGTGTTACAAAGCTCTTTAGCTCTGCCAGTGTTTGTAGGCATCCCACACGGCAAATAAGCTTCTGCCCAAGGGCTCTCTGCTCTCTCACTTTGTGGGTCAGGAAGCCTAGCTCCATCAACAAGTGCCTGCAGTCAGCACCCCACTCAACTGGGAAGTCTCCTGCCTGAATGTGCTCAGCTCTCTTACTCCACAGGTGCACACACCTAGTGTAACCACCTTGCTCTGTGGGCTAGGAAGCTCACTGCATCATCTTGAGACAGTCTTCTGGTTCTTCTGCTGCTGTTTCTCTGCTGTTGCTCTTGTAGTCATGTGCCGTCTCTGGTGGTATTACAGCTCTCTCTCTCTGTCTCCTGGGTTTACAAGCTTCTCAGCATAGAGACCCCAGGTCCCAAGGGCACTCTCCACTCCCATCTCTTCTTGGTAGTAGTGAGATTCTCCCCTTCCCATGTCATCTGAAGCCTACCATGATGGCAAAACTGAGCAATCCTCTTAGTAGGGTTTCAAACACCTTATTTGCATGGCCCCACCCCACAAGGTTGCCATTTACCTTATTTGCATTATTAGAACATTACTCAGTCCCCTTGGTGGTCTATAGGCACCTCACATTTGCATAGCCCCACCCAGATTGTGGGTGGGAGTTACAAGACGATAGTGAGAATGACCATACCAAAGTGATCCGTCTCACTCACTATCTTTGAATACTCTTCCACAGTTCACTGAGACTGTTTTGTTTTGTGTTTCAGTTCTTACTCTCTTTGTTCTTTTTGGATGGTGGCACAATGGTTAAAGAGCTCAGCTGGTAACCGAAAGGTCAGTGGTTTGAACCCACCAGTTGCTTTATGGGAGACAAATGTGGCAGTCTGCTTCCATAAAGATTAAAACCTTGGAAACCCTGTGAGGCAGTTTTACTCTGTCCTATAGGGTTGCTGTGAGTCAGAGTCAATTCACCAGAAATGGCTTTTGGTTTTGGTCTTCAAGTTCACTGACCATTTTATCTGTCATCTCTAATCAATGTGAAGCCTATCCACTTGATTTTTTTAAAAATTAATTATTGTATTTTTCAGTTCTAGAATTTTTATTTAGTACTTACATTCTCTGTGGAGCTTTTCTATTTGCTCATTCATTATGAACATATTTTTCTTTATATAATTCAGGTATTATTTAATCTTTGTCTCTTAATTCTAACATCGGGATCATCTCAGATTTTATGTCAATTGCCTGTTTTTCTCGCTCTTATTTCTTTGTATGTTTAATAACTTTGACCATATCTTGACATTATGAAGGACACATTGTAGAGGCAATGAAATGTGTTGTATTCTTCCATAAAGTGTTAATTTTGAGGGGGCAGGGTAAAGTCTGTGTAAAGCTGAGAACTTGGTTCGAATCAAACTCTAAACTGAAATTTCTCTTTTTAATCTTAGATGGACGCCATCCACACATAGTTCAGGAGTTAGCCTGAGATTTGAGCATAGTGTATGTATAGAATTTTAGGGTCATCTTCTGTGATTCTCTATTTTCTGTTATTTACCCCCTCCCCCCACCACCCATAAACACACCCACACTCCAGGCATTGCAGTAACCCAAACCTTGGTTCTTTGGTTCATGAAACTAGTAAAACTACAGGTTTCCATTCAACTTTCAACCATTTGTATAGATATACCCTCAGGCAGAAAGCCATAAAGTCAAGTAACATAACCATTGTGCTGTGCTGTTTCATTCTTCCAGTTGTTGATTACCCTCTAGGTTTTTTGTCCCCCCTTGCATTTGTTCATTTTCCAGTGACTTCAGGAAGCAATTTTGCCAGTTTTGTCTAATGTTTATCATAGTTGTTACTTATAGGAGGACTGTTGAATAGGAACTACTCAGTCATGCAAGAAGTGGTTTGCATTCATTAATTTTGGAATGTGAAAGATACCACCAGCAGTAAATAAAAATAGTGAAGAAAACATTTCATTTTGAATAGGAGAGCCTTTTGATTCATAGGAACTTAATTGTTCAGCAGGAGCTTATTTAAATAAAAGTTGAACTATAGTAGTTCCTGTTGTAAACCCCAGATGTGCTTTAACTGCCTAAAAAGAAATAGGTTACTTGGTGGTCTTCTTTGGCAGTTCCTTTATATTGAAACCTACAAATTACATATGTTTCCATTTTTGACATTTGACAGACTAAGTATTATAGCTCTTTTAATCCATACCTAAGGAGCTCTGGTGGTGTAGTGGATAAGGCTGCTAATGAGAAGGCCAGTGGTTCAAACCCACCACCTGCTCTGTGGAAGGAAGATGGGGTGACTTACTTCCATAAAGATTTACAGCCTCAGAAATCTAATGGGGGTCACTGTGAGTCATAATAAACTCCATGTCAGTGAGGTTTTTATTTATTTATTTATTTTAAATGTGGGATTGGGGTTAATGAGAGAGGGAGGGAAGAGAAGGAATATAAAAAAGTAGATGCTTTCACTCAAATTACAATAAAAAGTAAACACACACACATACAAAAGTGGATGTGAATTATGAAGCTGAAAATTCTCAAAGTGTACTTTATATTTGGATGATACCTGAAAGAGCCTTAAAAACTTCTGATCAGAGAAAGGAAGAAGACTGAAATATAAAAAGAAATACATTATGATATGTGAAGGGTAAGTGAATAGGGGCTGGCCAGAGAGATCAGAATCTCTTACATGAACCAGAGGCATATATATACGTAACATAGTGATATGAAGTTCTTGAAAGCGTGGGTCATTAATGATGTGTCTTTAGTTGATTGAGAAATACATGGATACATGTGTGCATATGTGTGTGTACATGTTTGTGTGTGTTTATGACAGAGAGAGAGAATGAGGATGAGAGTGCTAGAGGAAGAAAATGTTTGAGAGACAATATGAGCTGGAAATGAGTGAATAATTGAATGTTGTAAAGTGCTATATTGGTTTGACATTGATTTTTATTTTATATTACTTGTGCATTCTTAGATCTCTGGAAGATCTTTTATCTTGGTCTTCCATTTTTGCTAGGTCTTCATAAAATTATTTAGCATAAACTTGAAGACTAAGTGCAGCTCAGCCAATATTAAAGAATATCGCGTTTAAAAGTATTTAACAGACTAATATCTATTTTAAGAGGTTATTATAGTCTATCTGTCCTGTAATTTAAAAGTTTAGAAGTTATCATTTCTAAATTAGTTACTATAGATTTAGCGAAAGAATTTGATGTTTCTCCCAAATGTCCTATTTTAGTTTGAGAGTCTAAATACAGTAGCTCTCACTTCTGAATATGCATCATATTAATCCATAGCTTTTGTAAATAATATACAGTCCTGGGTTCCATCGTCAGATATTCTGACTTAAAAATTTTGAAGTGTTGCCTAAGCCTCTGGTAACATATTGTGTATATCATTCTTATACCCCAGCCAGATTCAAAAATTATGCTTCATCTCAATTCAGATTTAGCACTCCTAAGATATTTGTAAATGGGAATTTAAGGAGCTGTGGAAGTTCTGAGTGAGCTTACAGATTAGATCTTTGACTTGCCAAGCATTAAATCCTGAAGTTATTTGCCTGCAAGCAACAAAATCTGACTGTACTAACTTAAAGACAAAAAGGCATTAATTGAAAGCATTCTGAGTAGTTCCAAGAACCAAAGAGCTGAACAAATAAGCATCAGACATACTAATGAGGCAACTATGGGAACTTAATTTGCAGAGAGTCATAGAGATTCTGAGTGTGCTGTTGTTAGATGACTCAGCTTCAACAGCTTTCAGTTTTGTATAAAGATTCAAATAGCCAAGAGTGAACATATGTCCAATCCTGATTTCAGAAGCATAGGTCTTATGATTGGCAATTTTTCAGACTTGTCTTCAGAGATAGCAGAAAATGAATGAATGAATGAATGAATGAATGAATAAAAAGAGATCAGCATTAGATTCTGCCTAATGGCACCCAAGGACCCCCTTTCCACTCTATAAACAAATCTAAAAATTTCCCTGTGAAATATAAACGTGAAAGATGAATAGAAAATTTCAAAGGGCAGCTCAAGAGGGTGAAGTAAAGTATTATAATGAAATGTGGAGTTTGAAATTCACAGGGGAAGAACATGTTCAGCATTTCTAAAGCTGAAAGAACTGAAGAAAAAAATCAAGCCTTGAGTTGCAGTATTGAAGGATTCTATGGAAAACTATCAAACACTATATCAAACAATGTTTCACTGGTATTCATAAGATTTCAGTGGCCAGTTGTTTCAGAACTGGAAGGAATGGGTGAAGAATAAGCCTCTAGGAATTGGCAAAATACCATTAATATGTTTCAACAAATGAATGTAACACGAGGCACTTACTTGTTTATCCCAAGAAATTTGGAAGACAGATATTTGGCCCCTGAGTGAAAGAGAGCCATATTTGTGCCCATTCCAAAGAAGAGTGATTCAACAGAATGTGGAAATTATCAAATCATATCATTATTATCACAAGTAAAATTTTGCTGAAGATACTTAACGAAATGGTTGCAGCAGTATATTGAGAGGGAACTGCCAAAAATTCAAGCCAGATTCAGAAGAGTGTGTTGTTTTTGTGCTGTCCTCAGGTTGGCTTTGACTAAAAATGACCCTATGTACAACAGAAATAAACACTATGTGGTCCTGTGCCAGCCTCACAATATTTGCTATACCTGAGCTCATTGTTGCAGCCACTGTGCCAATCCATCTCCTTGAGGGTCTTCCCATTTTTCACTGACCCTCCACTTTACCAAGCGTGATATCCTTCTCCAGGAAATGGTCCCTTCTGACATGACCAAAGTAGGTGAGACAAAATCTGACCAGTGTCATTTCCAAGGAACATTCTGGCTGCACTTCCTCCGGGATGGACCTGTTAGTCTTCTAGCAGTCCATGGTACTTTCAGTATTCTTCACCTACACCACAACTCAAAGCATCAACTCTTCAGTCTTCCTTATTCATTGTTCAGCTATCATATGCATATGAGACGATTGGAAGTACTGTGGCTTGTGTTAGGCACACTTTAGTCTTCAAGAGACATCTTTGCTCTTCAGCAATTTAAAGATGCCTTTTGCAGATTTTTCTAGTGCAATACATTGTCTGATTTCTCGATTGCTGCTCCCATGGGTGTTGATTATGGAGCCAAGCAATATGAAATGTTTGACAACTTCAATCTCTTCTCCATTTCTCATGATGCTGCTTATTAGTCCAGTTGTGAGGATTTTTGTTTTCTTTATGTTGAGGTGTAATCCATACTGCAGACTGTAGTTTTTAATCTTCATCAGTAAGTACTTCAAGTCATCTTCGCTTTCAGCAAGCAAAGTTGTGTCGTCTGCATTTCACAGGTTATTAAAGAGTCTTCCTCTAATCCTGATGCCTCATTCTTCTTCATATAGTCTAGCTTCTTGGATTATTTGCTCAGCACACAGATTGAATAAATCCAGTAAAAGAATACAACCCTGACACACTCCCTTCCTGATTTTAAACCATGCCATATCCCCTTGCTCTGTTCTAACAACAGCCTCCTGGTCTATGTATAGGTTCCTCATGAGCACAATGAAGTGTTCTGGAATTTCCATTCTTCTCAATGTTATCCATATCTTGTTATGATCCACAAAATCAAATGCTTTTGCATAGTCAATAAAACACAAGTAAACATCTTTCTGGTATTCTTTGCTTTCATCCAAGATCCATCTGACATCAGCAATGATATCTCTTGTTCCAAGTTCTCTTCTGAACCCAGGTTACATTTCTAGAAGTTCGCTATCAATATACTGCTGCAACCTTTTTAGAATTATCTTCAGAAAAATTTTACATATGTATGATATTAATGATATTGTTTGATAATTTCCACATTTTATGGGATTACTTTTCTTTGAAATGAGTATAAATATGGATCTCTTCTACTCAGTTGGCCAGGTAGCTTTCCTCCAAATTTCTTGGCGTAGATGAGTGAGTGCCCCCAGCATGGCATGTTGAAACATCTCAATGGGTACACTGTCAGTTTCTGGAGCCTTGTCTTTTTCTCAATTCCTTCAGTGCAGATTCGACTTCTTCAATACCATTGGTTCTTTTGTGTGTGTGTGTGTGTGTGTGTGATTTAAGTGAAAGTTTACAAAGGAAATTCACTTTCCATACAGCAGTTCACATACACTTAGTCTCATGACATTGACTACTGTTTACCCCAATGCAAAAACTCCCCTCCCACTTCCTCTTCATGGATACCTCTCCCCTATGTCCATCCCTGCATGCACTCCTGCTCCCTGAGCTGTCTCCCTGTGCATAAACAGCCCTTCTTTCTCCCATGATTGTTCTCTCCAAGGAGTGTATCTACCTCAGGTAAATGTTCAACTCATATTGCTGTCTTTTGTTTTGCTGGAAGCTACAGGTGTGGGTTTGATTCCAGACCTGAAGGGCAGCAAGGGGCCATAGTCTCAGTGGTTCCACCAAGCTCTATTAGACCAGCAAACCTGGTCCCCCTTTCCCCCACCAAATGATTTTGAGTTTTGTTCCATAGCACCTCCCTCTTTATCCACGATCTCCCACATAGATCCCCTTCCAAGTAGTTGACAGTGCTAGCCAGGCACCATCTAGTTCTTCTAGGCTCAGAATCATATAGGCTGCAGATTGCATGGTGTACCAGTCGCTAAGATTAATTGTTTCCATGCGTCTTTGGTTTCCTTCTTTCTTCTTTGCTCTGGATGAAGAGAGACCCATCGTTTCATCTATGTAGGTGCTTGCAAGCTTTTAAGATCCCAGTCGCTACTTGCCAAAGTAGGAGTTGGAACAATGTTTTGTGTAGTATGTTATGCCAATTGAGCTTGATGTCCCCTGTGACTATGCTCCTGGGCCCACAGGTTCAACTACTCAGTCCCTCTGGGTAGCGGCTGTGGCCAAGAAGTGACTACAACCTTGTCCCTTGTCAGCTCTACTATACACCTGGGAACATACAAATACCCTTGTAGAACCATTGTCTGCCAACCTTTATATGGACTTGGGTACAGTCCCTGCTGCATAGACATACCCAGTAGTTCAGCCTGTCCACCTATCTATTCACCTATATACCCATATCTGCCTTCACTGACAACGCAGTACTGTATGTGCAAAAGGGTTCATCTTTGTTGTCTGCACTTCCCATGTACCGTTCTATGTCTTCCTTTCCCTCAAAGCCACCGTGTTGGTCACTCACACTTGGTACATTGTCCTTCTCTTAACCCTAATCAATACTTATCTCTACCTAACAGTCTTCCCTTCCCTCCACTCCCCTTCCACCCAAAAGTAACCAAAAAAGAAAATTTCTTTCCATATATAAACCGTTCCTTGACTTTTACAATAACAGATTAATACAATATCTGTCCTTCTGTGATTGACTTCTTTCACTCACCATAATGTCCTCCAAGTTCTTCTATGTTATGTGTTGTTTTGCAGATTCTAGGTGTTCTTTAGGGTTCCATTGTATGTATGTACCATAGTTTGGTTATCCATTCCTCAGTTGATGGACACCTAGATTGTTTCCATCTTTTTGCTATTGTAAATAGTGCTGCAATGTACATGGGTGTGCATATGTCTGTTCTTGTCATGGCTCTCACTTCTTTAGTATATATACCTAGTAATGGAATGGCTGGGCCAAATGGTATGTCTAATTCCAACTTTTTAAGGAAACACCATACTGCTTTCCACAGTGGTTGTACCAGTTTATGGTCCCAGCAGCAGTGTAGGAGAGTCCCAATCTCTCCACATTCTTGCCAGCATTTGTTATTTTCTATCTTGTTGAACTTTGCTACTAGTGCTGGGGCAAGATGGTGTCTCGTTGTTTTGATTTGCATCTCTCTAATGCTAATGATTGTGAACATTTCTTTGTATGTTTGTTGGCTGCCTGAATATCCTCCTTGGTGAAGTGTCTATTCATACCATCTGCCCATTTTTTAATTGGATTATTTGTCTTTTTGTTATCGGGATGTTGGAGTTTTCTATATATTCTATAGAAAAGTCCCTTGTCAGATATGTCATTACTAAATATTTTTTCCAATCTGTAAGTTCTCTTTTGAATCTTTTGGGGAAGTCTTTGGAGGCACATAAAAATTTAATTTTTAGAAAGTCCCTTTCATCTAGTTTCTATTCTGTGGTTTGTGCATTTTGGGTTATGCTTGATAGTCTATTTATGCCATATATTAAGGCCCCTAAATTTACGCATAGTTTTCTCTTGAAGAGCTTTCTAGTTTTAGGTTTCACAGTTAAGTCTTTCATTCATCTGGAGTTAGTTTTTGTTCATGGTGTGAGGTACAGATCTTGTTTCATTTTTCTGCAAATGGATCTTCAGTTTTGCCAGCACCATTTATTAAACAAACATTCTCTTCCCCATGTAATGGATTTTGGCCCTTTGTCAAAGATCAGCTGATCATAGGTCAATGGATCTATTTCTGGGTTCTCAATTCTATTCCATTGGTCTATGTGTCTGTCATTATACCAATACCAGGCAGTTTTGACTACTGTGGCTGTATAGTAGATTTTGAGATCCAGCAGTATGAGACCTCCTACTTTCTTCTTCAATAATGCTTTGCTTATGTGAGGTCTCTTTCATTGCC
>NW_006921685.1:8713854-8727289 GCF_000298275.1 Orycteropus afer afer | reverse complement strand
GGCGGTTCAAACCCACCAGCCACTCCTTGGAAGGAAGGTTGGGCAATCCTACTTCTGTAGTGATACTGCCTCAGAAACCCAAGGAGGGGTGGCTATGAGTCGGGGCCAACTCCACAGCACATAACAACAACAACATGTTTTAGAATAGTTTGAATAGGATTGGTGTCAGTTCTTCTCTAAATGTTCAGTAGAATTCTCTGGTAAAACCATCTGGGGAAGGACTTTTTTGTTGGTAATTTTTTTTATGACCTGTTCAGTTTCTTCTTTTGTTATGGATCTGTTCAACTTTTCCACATCAGTCGTGTTAGTTCAGGTAAGTGTTGTGTTTCTAAATATCTGTCCATTTCTTCCAGGTTTTCAAATTTGTTGGAGTACGGTTCTTCATAGTATCCTGATATTATCTTTTTATTTCAGCTGGTTCTGTTGTGGTGTCACCATTTTTGTTTTTTATTCATGTTATTTGTATTCTCTCTCTCTTTTCCTTTGTTAAATTTGTGAGTGGCTTGTCAATTTCATTAATCCTTTCAAAAAACCAAGTTCTGGTCTTGTTTTTTTTTTTGTTGTTGTTGTCTTTCTATTTTCTGTTTCATTGATTTCTGCTCGAATCTTGATTATTTCCTTTCTTCTGATGACTTTAGGCTTTTCGTGCTGTTCTTTTTCTAATTGTTGGAGATATTGGGGAAAAGTGTTGATTTTGGCTCTTTCTTCTTTTTTGGTATGCCTTATTAATTGCGCATTTATTAATTGGCCTCTGATAACTGCTTTTGCTGTGTATGTTGTGATTTTGGTATGTTGGGTTTTCATTCTCATTTGATTCAAGGAATTTTTGAATTTCAATTTTTATTTCTTCTCTTACTCAGTCTTTCTTAAGGAGGGTGTTGTTCAGTTTCCATGTGTTTACTCTTTTTCCGTTGATCTTCCTAATGATTTCTCATTTGATACCATTATGATCTGAGAAGATACTTTGCAGTATTTCAATGTTTTTAAATTTATTAAAGCTTGCTTTATGGCCTAACATGTGGTCCATCGTGGAAAATATTCCATGTGCACTGGAAAAGAATTGTGTCTTGTTGGGTTAAGTGCTCTGCAGATATCTATTAGGTCAAGTTGGTGAATTCTATTGTTTAGCTCTTCTGCATCTTTGTTGAATTTCTTTCCATTTGTTCTATATTTCTTTGAAAATGGTGTATTAAAGTCTCCTACTATGACTGTGAAGTCATCTATTTGCCTTTTCAACTGTTTTAAAGTCTGATTTATGTATTTGGGGGCTCTTTCATTGGGTCCATAAATATTTATTATGGTTATATCTTCATGTTCAATTGATCCTTTAATTATTATATAATGTCCTCCTTTGCCTCATATGGTGGTTTTTGTCTTAAAGTCAATTTGATCAGAAATTATTATTGCCACTCCTGCTCATTTTTGGTTGCCATTTGCTCAACACGTCTTTTTCCAACCTCTGATTTTTAGTTTATTTTTGTCTTTGTCTCTAAGATGTGTCTCTTGTAGGCAGCATATTGATGAGTTTAGTTTTCTTGTCCAATCTGCAACTCTCCATCTCTTGAGTGGTGCATTTAGTCTATTCACGTTTAGTGTAATTATTGACAAGTATGATTTAGGTGCTGTTATTTTATTATGTGTTTTTTGAGGGTGTTCCTGATTTCTTTGTTCCTTATTATTTTCTGCGGTGAGCTCATTATGTTTATGTATCATGTTATCATTTCTTTTGTTGCTGTTGTTTTAGAATTTGCTGAATATTTGTGCTTGTCCTATTTTTTATTGGTGTTTTCATGCAAATTCTTCTGTTAGTTGAAGTTTAGTCCACTTCTATATCCTTCCTTTCAAAGCTCAGGGGTCCAGGATTATCTTCTGTATCTATGTTAATTGGTTCCCCTTTTCTTTGTTGATGAGGGTCTATGAAGTCTTTCTGCCTATTCTGCTATCTTACCGGGACTCCTCAATACCATTTGTTCTTGATCATATGCCACTTCCTGAAATGAGTGGACATGCACCAGTTCTTTTTGGTATAGTGACTGTGTGTATTCCTTCCATCTTCTTTTGATATATCCTACATCATTTAATATTTTGCCAATAGAATGTTTCAGTATTGCAACTCAAGGCTTAATTTTTTTCTTCAGTTCTTTCAGCTTGAGAAATGCTGAATATATTCTTCCCTTTTGGTTTTCTAACTCCAATTCTTTGCATATTTCTATAATAATTGACTTTGTGTTCTCAAGCTGTTCTTTCAAATCTTTTCAGCTCTTTTATCTTGTCATTTCTTCCATTTGCTTTAGCTACTCTCTTTTCAAGGGCAAGTTTCAGAGGCTCTTCTGACATTGTGTGGAATGAATGGTATCTTTGCTGATGTCAGATGGATCTTAGTTGAAAGCAAAGAATACCAGAAAGATATGTACCTGTGTTTTATTAACTGTGCAAAGGCATTCGGCAGGGTGGATCATAAAAAATTATCGATGACATTGTGAAGAATGGGAATTTCAGAACACTTAACTGAGTTCATGAAGAACCTGAGTCAGTGGACCAAGAGGCAGTCACTTGAACAGAACGAGTTAATACTACATGGTTTAAAATCAGAAAAGTTTCATCATTCTTTTTCAATCTGTATATTGAGCATATAATCCAAGAAGCTTAAATTAACTTTATGAGGAAGAATGCAGCATCCGGATTAGAAGAGGACTCATTAATAACCTGTGATATGCAGATGGCACAGCCTTGCTTGCTGAAAGTGAAAAAGTCTTTAGTCACTTACTAATGAAAATCAAGAACTATAGCCTTCAACATGGATTATACCTGTGATAGTTAAGGTTGTGGGAGCTCTGGTAGTGTAGTGCCTAAGGCACTTGACTGCTAACCAGAAGGCTGGTGGTTCAAACCCACCAACTACTCCTTGGAAGGAAGATGGGGCAATCTACTTCTGTAGGGATATGCCTTGGAAATGCAAGGAGAGGTTGCTATGTGTCAGGTCCGACTCGACGGCACATAACAACAACAAAAACAACAACAGTTAAGGTTGTGTGTCAACTTGGCTGGGCCTGGTTGAGTGGCTTGGCAGCTGGTGGTAGTTATTCCCCATGATGAGACTAGTAATCAACTCCATGGTCCAATCTACCACAATCATCTGAGTAGCTGCTTTAGGGATGTGTTGTGTTCTGCTTCCCGTATATAAGGAGCAGCTTTGTCATGGTCTCTAGCTGATGGCACAGTTGAACCCTGTATGTAGCCAAGTTGTTGTTCAGAAACCTGCCATGTTCTGCCATTCGTGGGACTTTCAGTGGACTTAAGTCAATGCCCTGCTCTGTTGTTTGGGACTGTGCCTTTTTACTTGTCAACCTTGGATTTGTCAGCCTCAGTAGCAAGCAGCTGTCTGAGAAAAGAGAAGTCTCTAGCTTCAGCAGGGCAGGAGAAAGAAGCAGAACTGAAGCCCAAGGTCGAGGAGCTTTCACTCAACATCTGGGGTCTGGTAGTTTGAACTCAGACTTCTAGCCTCCCAAATGGTAGGAGAAAAAACTCTTGTTTATTCAACCCATTCCATTTGTGGTATATTCTTGTTACCTAGCACCACTAGGTAACCAGAACAGTACCTCAATATAAAGAAAATGAAAATCTTCACAACTGGACCAAGAACACCATCATTATAAATGGACAAAATGATTGAAGTTGGCATGGATTTCATTTTACTTGGATTCATAAGCAATGCATTGGTCATCTGCTGTGAAAGACCTCTTTAAAGTGTTTAAGGTCAAAGATGTCACTTTGAATAGTAAGGTGCAGTTGACCCAAGCCATGGTATTTTCAGTAGCCTCATTTGAATGTAAGAGATGGACAGTGAATAGGGAAGCCTGCAGAAGAATTGATACATTTGCATAGTAATGTTGGCAAATAATACTGGTTGTACCATGGGCTGCTAGAAGAATGAACAAATCTGTCTTGGAAAAAGCACAGTCAGAATCCTCCTTCCTTTTAAGCAAGAATGGCCAGACTTTGTCTGTTATACTTTGGTCATGTTTCAGAAGGGTCCATTCCCTGGTAAATGCTATCATGCTTAATAAAGTATATTAAAAAAAACAAAAACAAACTCACTGCTGTTGATTCAGATTTGACTAATAGTGACCCCTCCTTGGGTTTCCGAGGCAGTATCACTATGGAAGTAGATTGCCCAACCTTCCTTCCGAGGAGTGGCTGGTGGGTATGAACTGCCAGCCTTCTGGTTAGTAGTCAGATGTCTTAGGCACTTGTTGTGGTTGTTGTTAGGTGATGTTGAGTCATTTATGACTCATAGCAACCCCATGTACAGCAAAATGAAACACCGCCCGATCCCGTGCTAACTCCATGATCCTTGCTATACTTGAGCCCATTGTCACAGCCACCATGTCAATCCATCTCGTCAAAGGCCTTCTCCTCCTTCGTCAACCCTCCATCTTACCAAGCATGACATCCTTCTCCAGGGAATGGTCCCCTCTGACAACATAACCAAAGTAGGTGAAAGTAGGTGAAAGTAGACACTTAGAGTCATTGAAATAGGGGAAGGCCTTTAATGAGGTGGATTGACACACTGGCTATGACAATGGGCTCAAACACAACAACAATAGTGAGGATGGTGCAGGACCAGTAAGTGTTTCCTTCTGTTGTACAGATGGTTGCTGTGAATCAAAATGTACTCACTGGCCACCTAACAACAACAATAACAATATAAATGTAACATTGCGTGAATATAATTAGATATCCTCTTATTCCTCTGTGGAGGCATTCCAAAATCGTCCTTGTTTAGCAGTTACAATTCTTCAGCTGTAAGTGATAACTATTTATCTTCTATGTTTGTTATGTTTCCATCTTAATATTCTGTAACCTGTAGACAAAAAGGTAAATATAGACATCCCTTTATTTATCACATATATAATTGGAGAAGGAAGAAAATGAGAAATAATTACAAAAGTATATCTTATTTCTTTGCAGACATTTTTGTTCAAGAAACTGGTATGTCACAACTTATATTTATACTTTATATTATCCATTGTATATTCTTCTTTTCACCAAATTTCTTAGTCAGTGAGGAGATTAAAATGACAGGTTCACAGTTTCAGCTTCCTGTACAGTGGAGCTATTATTATTTCCTGTTGAAATATTCTTCCTTTGGTTATTAAAACATATATATATATATATATATATATAATTGCACAACTCAGAATGGCATCATTGGAAGAAAAATACTGATATTTAGTGATTAGTTATAATTTTTAGAGATGCACCTTCTTGGTTCATGGGCCTTGATGGAGCTCTGGTAGCATAGTGCCCTAGGCACTTGACTGCTAGCCAGAAGGCTGGTGGTTCAAACCCACCAGCCACTCCTCAGACGGAAGATGTGGCAATCTACTTCCGTAATGATACTGCCTTGGAAACCCTAGGAGGGGTGACTATAAGTCGGATCCAATTCGACGGCACATAACAACAATGACAACATTGTTGAAACAACACCATATGTCAGTCACTTGTTTATAGCATAAAATATCATGCAAGAGAGCAACTTAATCACACACAGTTGTTGTTGTCATTGTTGTTATGTGCTATCGAGTCGGACCCAAATCACACACAGTATTGCCTCTCAAATTGAAGTTTTAAAAGGCCATTCTTTGGGTACATAGAAAAAATAACTATGAATCTCTTAAATGTTAGCCTGTTTTTTTCCCTCTTTTACTTGAATTTAAATTTTTCATTGGAGGCATCATTTTATGAGACACTTAATGGTTGTATAAGAAATTCAGCTAGTGATGCCAGAAGACTCATATTAAGCAATATGTAAATCTAAAAACTCCAACAAGTTTTTTTTCCAATCAGAACAAATTGCTACATCTTCCATAATGGACATAGGCAGTGTGCTCAGTCTGGCTAGTCATTTTAATTCCAAATTTTTCAACTGGCTTGCTATGGCCCTTTGATATATAATTGAGTTACTCGATTACTGCTCGAATGCTCCCCTTCACTTTGGCAGAAAGCATGCTTGCTTGTTTACGCTAGTATGCCATAAAAATTTTTATCATTGGCTGTGTTCTGTGATGTGAAACATGAAAGAAAGCACTGTCCTCAAGGTGCTTCATCATAGTGGGGATGGATCTTCTACTTTGCAAATTGAGCAGTCAACAGAGGTGGGATACAAACAAGCCTTGAGGAGATCATGTTTATTTTCTTTAGCTGAGCTGGTTGGTGAAAGAGAGAATATCTGACTTGTACAGTAAGTTCATCTGACTAAGAAATTCTTCAGGGAAACTTCTTGTGAACATTCATATGGAATATATATGTCCTCAGATTCTGGGCTCATTTCAGAAATGTATACCAATTTTTCCTTTAAAATTTGTGACTACTAATATTTCAATTTCACTTCTAATCACTTGACTAGACAACCCAGGAATTGATGTATATTGGGCCATATATCCTTACACACGAATTGGAAAATTACATGTAGTGCTTAAATTCAACCAACTTGTAGACTATCATTCTCCATTGTTTTTTTAACTTCACTCCTGAGTGAGCCTGTACAACTTTCATTGTTTACTTCTGGGTCTTCACTGTATATCTTATAGAAGCATAAATAAGATAAGGTAGAGATTTATTATTATCATGAGCTGATTAGTAAAAGGTAATTTCCCAGGAGCATATGTTGTTGTTATTAGGTGCCATAAAATTGGCTCCAACTCATAGTGAAACTCTGTACAACAGCAAGAAACAGTGCCCAGTTGTGTCATCCCCACAGTCCTTGCTATGCTTGAGCTCATCGTCGTAGCCACTCAGCCACTCCATCTCATTGAGGGTCTTCCCCTTTTTCAATGACCCTCTGCTTTATCGAGCATAATTTTGTTCTCCAGGAACTGGTCCCTTCTAACAACAGGACCAAAGTAGGTGAGGTGAAGCCTTGCCATTCTTCCTTATAAGAAGCATTCTGCCTGCACTTCTTCCAGGACAGATTTATCCATTTTTCTGGCAGCCTATGATGTTTTCAATATTCTTAAGCAACACCATAATTCAAAGGCATCAGTCTTCTTCATTCTTCCTTATTCCCTGTACAGCTTTCACATACATATGAGGCAATTGAAAATACCATGGCTTGAGTTAGGCTCACCTTAGCCTTCAAAGTGATATTTTTGCTCCTTAACACTTTGAAAAGGTCTTTTGAGGCAGATTTGCCCAGTGCAGTATGATGTCCAGTTTCTTGACTGCTGCTTCCATGGGTGTTGATTGTAGATCCAAGTAAAATGAATTTTTCAATCTTTCCTCCATTTATCATGATGCTGCTGATTGGTTCAGTTGTGAGGATTTTCATTTTATGTTGAAGTGTAATCCATACTGAAACCTGTAGTCTTTAATCTTCATCAGTAAGTGCTTCAAGTCATCTTCACTTTCAGCAAGCAATATTGTGTCATCTCCATATTTCAGGTCATTAATGATTCTTCCTCCAATCCTGGTGCCACTTACTTCTTCATATAGTCCAGCTTCTCAGATTATTTGCTCCACACACAGATTGAATAAGTATGGTGAAAGGGCACAATTCTGATACACACCCTTCTGATTTTCAACCATGCAGTATTCCCTTGTTCTATTCAATCAACTGTCTCTTGGTCTATACACAGGTTCCTCATGAGCACTATTAAGTGTCCTGAAATTCCCGTTTTTCACAATGTTGTATCTGTAATTTGTTATGATCCACACAGTCAAATGCCTTTGGGTGGTCAACAAAACACAGGCAAACATCTTTTTGTTAGTTTTCTAGGCTGTAAACATTATTGTTGGAACCCTGGGGGCACAGTGGTTAAACATTCAGTTGCTAACCAAATGGTCAGTGTTTGAACCTATAAGCTGCTCTGTGGGAGAGAGATGTTGAAGGAACCTGCCACAAAGATTGTTGTTGTTGTTATGTGCCCTCAAGTCAGACCTAACTCATAGAGACCCCTCCTTGGGTTTCGGAGATGGTATCACCATGGAAGTAGATTGTCCAACCTTCTTCCGAGGAGTGACTGGTGGGTTTGAACCACCAGCCTTCTGGTTAGTAGTCAGGTGCCTTAGGTACTACGCTATCCTATGGTGCAGTTCTACTGTGTCCTGTAGGGGTCAGTATGACTTGGAATTGACATGACAGTAATAGGGCTTTTTTTTTTTTTTTTTTAATCTTTATGGGAACAGTTCACTATGCAGAAAGAGTAATTTGGAAGTGGTATATGCAGGAGAGAAACATTTGAAGAAATTCTTAGTGCCCATATATTGTTATTCCCAAGTTTTCCTAGTTTTTAAGCTTCTGGTAAGTGTATCCCCATTTTTGAGCCAAAAAAATTCATCTGAAACAACAGAGAAAATGACCTTTCTCTGAGCACAAGTAGAGACGCTGACCCAACTCCAAAGTATGAATTCTTTATTTCTGTCCAATGCTTGGCAGCATGAAAGGCCACTCAGAATATCAAGACCATGGACCTAACTGACTCAAGGTGGCAGAGCTTCTGGCAATGGAACCACGTTACACCAGGTGGAAGCTTGAATACTTCTAACATCTGCAGATGGAAAGTTTACACAGCTTAGGAAAATGCTGGAACAAGAGGGAGACGTAGACACAGGCATGCTCTGTGACCACAGTACCTTTATCCTCTAGCAGTCTGGGTCTCTCACTCTCACTGTTGTCGAGTAGGATCTGACTCATAGTGACCCCTTCTTGGGTTTTCGAGGTGGTATCGCTACCAAAGTAGATTGTCCAACTTTCCTTCTGAGGAGTGGCTGGTGGGTTTGAACTGCTAACCTTCTGGTTAGCAGTCAAATGCCTTAGGCACTATGCCACCAGTCTGGGTAGATCTTTCTTAATTGACCTTTGTGAGCAGGTTTCCGTAATACCAAGTGGAGTTATCCTGCAAGGGTGTCATCCTTCATCTTTTGTGCCTTTTGATGTTTCTCCTTTCTCTATTCTCCTAGAGATTCTAATATGAATTCAGATGGAAAAAGGATGCAGAGGAAGAACTAACTATGGTTTTAAGTCTAGTATTTGTACTGGAATGATTTGGACAGGTGTCTGCAAGGAACTAGCAACAATTTCTTCCACTCTTCTTTCCAAAGTTTATAGTAAAAATATTTAGCATGCATACTAATTAACATGCATACTAATGTAGCATGTTAACTCACCAATCAGAGGCCACTGGCAGAGGTGCCAAATAAGATGGTAGGGTACCTAGCTGTGCCAGGCATTTCTCTTTTAGTTGCCTTTGTGGATATGCAATACCTGAGGGTCGGCTTGTTGTTGTTGTTATGTACCGTTGAGTCAGACCTGACTCATAGCGACCCCTCCTTGGGTTTCCGAGGCAGTATCACTATGGAAGTAGATTGCCCAACCTTCCTTCCGAGGAGTGGCTGGTGGGTTTGAACCGCCAGCCCTCTGGGTAGCAGTCAAGTGCCTTAGGCACTATGCTACCAGACCTCCTGAGGGGCGGCTTAGGCAGCAGCTGTTTGCCAACCAGTATGGAATCATTTCAATGTAGTGCCTAAGACATTTGACTGCTAACCAGAAGGCTGGAGGTTCAATCCCACCACCCACTCTTGGAAGGATGATTGGGCAATCTACTTCTTTAGTGATACTTCCTCAGAAACCGAAGCAAGGTTTGCTATGAGTTGGATCCAAGTTGACAGCAGTGAGTTTGGTCTTTTGATGGAAGACCATGCTAATAGCTCTGGCTACATAATTACCCAGTATACTCTCTTTTTTTTTTAGTATTTGAATTTTTGTTTATCCATGCCACTTAAGTGAATGCCATTCATGACGAATCCTTAGGTATTTGATCAATACTATGCTACACTAATATAATGTCTTTTTATTAAGAAAATATAGACCTTCAGTCATTCAAAGACACCACTCGTGTCAGTGTAATACAAGACAGATATGAAAGAGTTCATATTCTTAAAGGCAATTATACTGATTCCATGCAGCAACTCTGTGAAGTGATGCAGCAACTCTGTGAAGTGGGCCTTGGAGTTGATAATATCTTCACTTTAAAGATGAGGAAGCATGCCTTTATATCAGTGGTTCTGAAAATATGGTCCCAAGGCCAGCAACATCTGCATCACCTGGAAAATAGAAATTCAAGTTCTCAGACTCTAACCCAATTGCTAAATCAGAAAATCTGGGAGTGTGGCCAAGAAGTTTGTGTTTTAATAAGCTCTCCAGGTGATTCTGTTGCCCCCTAAAGTTTGCAACTCACTGCCTTAAAGATTCAATGATTCAGACCCTCAGGGAGTTTGAATGTGGCTGTGCCAGGGTTTAAATCCAGGGCACTCTCCACCTTACGTTTCTGCCTCCACAATTTACAGGTGTTTATTGTATTCACATACTAGGAATTTAAAACAATTGTGTGTCACCTGTGTGGAGATTAATGGTAGATACCATTTTTCAAAAACAATTTTATTGTGAATATATGCACAACAAAACATTTGCCAATTTAACATTTGGGTGCAGTGGCTAAGGCATTTGACTGGTAACCCAAAGCTGGCAGTTCAAATCCACCAGCCACTCCTTGGTAGGAAGACTGTGCAATCTACTCCCATAGAAATGCTGCCTCAGAAACCTAAGGAGGGGTTGCTATGAGTCAAAAGGACTCGATAGCAGTGACTTTTGTTTTGTTTTGCTTTTATAGTTTAGTGACACCTATTATGTTCTTCATGCTATACAACCATTATGCCTATTCTTTTCCTAATTATGCTACCACCATTAACATACACTTATTGCCCCCTAAGCAAAACTACCCTTTTCCTACTCTCTTTACTCTTGGTAACCATCAATAATCATTGGTTTCTGTAAATGTGCTTGTTTCATATATATGCGATAATATAGTATTTGTTCCTCTGTGACTGATTTATTTCATTAAGCATAATGTTTTCAATGAAATAAATCAGTTAAAAAGGACCAAATACAGTATTATCACATTTATATGAAACAAGCACATTCAAGTTCTCAGATATCTAGGGACCTCCAGATATCCTGTTGCTCCGGAGGTACCCAGCCTTTCCTGTTCCCTCACTTTCCTAGCTCTAGGGGGCTTGGGCTTGAAAACATTATGCTTAATGAAAATGCAAAGCAACAGGATATCCAGGTAAAAAGGAGCAGGAGGCAAGGTTAGGCCTCAAGACCCTAGAGCCAGGAAATGGAGGAGCAAGAGAGGCCAGGCACCTCCGGAGCTGCAGGATACCCAAGTAGAGGGGAGGAAGGCAAGGCTAGGCCCCAATCCCCTAGAGCCAGGAAAGGGAGGGAGCAGCCAGGGACCACAAACTAGCAGGTTCCAGGTAGGAATTAGGTAAGGGGAGGGCGCAGAGGTTTCCAACAACTAAGGGAGACAAACTTGTCTGTCAGTTTCTCATCCTGTGGGCCTTGTACATTGCTGTGAGGCTTGAGGCTGTGCCACTGGTGTTTCAGATGCCAGCAGAGTTGCACATGGTACACAAGTTTCAACACAGCTTATAGACTAAGACTGACTAAGAAGAAGGAGGAGGCCTTCCACTTCTCAAAAATTGGCCAGGGAAAACCTTATGAATAGCAGAGAAACATTGTCTGATACATTACTGTGCAGCTTTATGAATAGCTCGGAAACATTGTCCGATACAGTGCAGGAAGATGAGCCCCTTGGGTCAGAAGGCACTCAAAATAGGACTGGGAAAGAACTGCCTCATCAGAGTAGAACCAACCTTAATGCTATGGATAAAGTAAGTCTTTCAGGACCTCCATGTGCTAACAAGGCACAACTCAAATTGAGGAGTAACAGATTCAAACATCCATTAATAATTGGAACATGGAGTGTACAAATATGAATCTAGGAAAATTGGAAGTTGTCAAAAATGCAATGGAATGCATAAAGATTGATATCCTAGGTATTAGTAAGCTGAAATGGACAGGTTCCGGGCATTTTGAATCAGACAACCATATGATCTACAATGCCAGGAATGACAAGTGGAAGAGGAATGGCATGGCATTCATCATCACAAAGGATCAGACAACCATATGATCTACAATGCCAGGAATGACAAGTGGAAGAGGAATGGCATGGCATTCATCATCACAAAGGATTTTAAAGATCAGTCCTGAAGTACAATGCTGTCAGTGATAGGATAATATCCATATGCCTGCAAGGAAAACCTGTTAATACTACTGTTATTCAAATTTATGCACCAACCACCAAAGCCAAAGATAAGGAAATTGATGATTTTTATCAACTTCTGCAGTCTGAAATTGACCAAACATGCAATCAAGATGTGTTGCTTCTCACTGGTGATTGGGATGAAAAAGTTGGAAACAAAAAAGAATCACCATTAGTTGGAAAATTTGGCTTTGGTGACAGAAATAACACTGGAGAGCACATGGTACAATTTTGCAAGACCAGTGACTTATTCCTTACAAATACCTTTTTTTCAACAACACAAACAGTGGCTATACACATGGGCTTCACCAGATAAAGTACACAAGAATCAGATAGACTACATCTGTGGCAAGAGGAAATGAAAAAGTTCAGTATCTTCAGCCAAAACCAGTCCAGGAGCTGATTGTGGAACTGCTCAGCTGCTCATATGCAAGTTTAAATTGAAGTTGAAGACAGTTAAAACAAGTCCACGAGAGCCAAAATATGACCTTGAATGTATCCTTCCTGAATTTAGAGACCATCTAAAGAATATATTTGATGCATTGGACACCAATGACTGAACACCAGAAGAATTGTGGGATGACATCAAGAACATCATCCATGACAAAAGCAAGAGGTCATTAAAAAACCGAGAAAGAAAAGACCAAAATGGATGGCAGAAAAGACTCTGAAACTTGCCCTTGAGCAAAGAGTAGCTAAAGCAAATGGAAGAAATGAAAAAAGAGCTGAACAGCTTTCAAAGAGCAGCTCGAGCAGACAAAGCCAATTACTATAATGAAATGTGCAAAGACCTGGTGTTAGAAAACCAAAAGGGAAGAACACACTTGGCATTTCTCAAGCTGAAAGAACTGAGGAAAAAATTTAAACCTCGAGTTGTGACACTGAAACATTCTGTGGGCAGAATATTGAATGATACAGGAAGCATCAAAAGAAGATGGAAGGAATACACAGAGTCACTGTACCAAAAAGAACTGGTTGATCTTCATCCATTTCAGGAGGTGGCATATGTTCAAGAACCAATGATATTGAAGGAAGAAGTCGAAGGTGAACTGAAAAAATTAGCGAAGAACAAGGCTCCAGGAATTGAAGGAATACCCATTGAGATGTTTCAACAAATGGATGCCCCACTGGAGGCACTCACTCAGTTATGCCAAGAGATTTGGAAAACAGCTACCTGGCCAACTGACTGGCAGAGATCCATATTTGTACCCATTCCTAAGAAAGGTGATCTCACAGAATGTGGAAATTATTGAACAATATCATTAATATTG
>NW_006921685.1:8710071-8713754 GCF_000298275.1 Orycteropus afer afer | reverse complement strand
CAGAGAACTTCCAGAAATGCAAGCTGGATTCAGAAGAGGATGTGGAACAAGGGATATCATTGCTAATGTCAATGGATCTTGTGTGAAAGCAAAGAATACCAGAAGTATGTTTACTTGTGTTTTATTGACTATGCAAAAGCATTTGATTGTGTGGATCATAACAAATTGTGGACAATATTGAGAAGAATGGGAATTCCAAAACACTTAAATGTACTCCTGCGGAACCTATACATAGACCTGGAGGCTGTTGTTCAAACAGAAAAGTGGAATACTACATGGTTTAAAATGAATAAGGGAGTGTGTCAGGGTTGTATCTTTTCCCCATACTTATTCAATCTATATGTTGAGCAAATAATCAAAAAATCTGGACTATATGAAGAAGAATGTGGCATTAGGATTGGTGGAAAAATCATTAACAACCTGAGATATGGTGACAACACAACTTTGCTTGCTGAAAATGAGGGTGATTTGAAGTACTTACTGATGAAAATAGAAGATTACAGTCTGTAGTATGGATTACATCTCAATATAAAGAAAACAAAAATCTTCACAACTGGTCCTATAAGAAGCATCACGATAAATGGAGAAAAGTTTGAAATTGTCAAAGACTTCACATTACTTGGTTCTGCAATCGATGCAAGGAAAGCAGGAGTCTGGATATCAGATGACGTAGAGACTAGACAAATGAGCTGCAAAGGATTTCTTTCAAGTGCTGAAGAGCAAAGATATCTCCTTGAGGACTAAGGTGCACCTGACACAAATCAGGGTATTTTCAATAGCATCATATGCATGTGAAAGTTGGACAGTGAATAAGGAAGACCGAAGAAGAATTGAAGCTTTTGAGCTGTGGTATTGGCAAAGAATGCTGACAGTACTGTGGAATGCTAAAAGAACTAACAGGTCTGTCCTGGAGGAAGTGCAGCCAGAAATGCTCCTTGGAGGTGAGAATGGCCAGACTTCATTTCATATACTTTGGTCATGTCATCAGAAAGGACCATTCCTTGGAGAAGGATGTCATGCTTGGAAAGATGGAGGGTCAGAGAAAGAAGGGAACACCCTCAATGAGATGGATTGACACAGTGGCAGCAGCAATGGGCTCAAGTATAGCAAGAATCATGGAACTGGCTCAGGCCTGGGCGGTGTTTCATTCTGCTGTGCATAGGGTCCCTGTGAATCAGAGATGACTCGACAGCACCTACCAACAACAACAACAACGTTTTCAAGTTTCATCCATGTTGTGGCAACTATCAGGACTTTATTACTCTTTATGGCTGGGTAATTGCTTATTGAGTGGAGTTCCTCGGTGGTGCAAATGGTTAAGTGCTCAACTGTTAGCTGAAAATGTTATGGTTTGAACCTACCCAGAAATGTTGTTGTTGTTGTTGTTTGCCGTCGAGTCGGCCCCGACTCATAGCGACCCCTCCTTGGGTTTCCGAGGCAGTATCACTACGGAAGTAGGATTGCCCAACCTTCCTTCCGAGGAGTGGCTGGTGGGTTTGAACCGCCAGCCTTCTGGTGAGCAGTCAAGTGCCTTAGGCACTATGCTATCAGAGCTCCTTACCCAGAAATAGACACCTAAAAAGATAGTCCTGGAGAAATGCTTCTGAAAGATCACAGCCTTGAAAATCCTATGAAGCAGTTCTACTCTGGACACATGGGATTGCCATGAATTGGAATCAACTGGACCACAACTAACAAGAAACAATATTCCATTGTATGTATATTCCACATTCGTTTATCCATTTATCTGTCGATGGACATTTTGGTTGTTTCCACCTATTGGCTGTTGTTAGAAGTGCTGCAATAAACATTGTTATACAAGTTTTTGTTTGTGTCCCTTCCTTCATATCTTCAGTGTATATATCTAAGGATTGAGATTGCTGGGTTATATGGTAGTTTTATCCTCAATTTTTTGAAGAACCAGCAAACAGTTTTCCACAGCAGCTATACCATTTTCTATTTTTACTACCAGTGGATGAGCATTTCAATTTCTCCACAACTTCACCAATTGGTATGGAAGCATTTTGATATTTTAACATCATTAACACTTGTTGTTTTCTGTTTTTATCATTGCCATTGGTAGTGTAGTGCCTAAGGCGCTTGACTGCTAACCAGAAGGCTGGCAGTTCAAACCCACCAGCCACTCCTTGGAAGGAAGAAGGGGCAAATTACTTCCATAGTGATACTGCCTTGGAAACCCAAGGATGGGTCGCTATGAGTCGGGTCCAACTCAATGGCACATAACAACAACAACAACAACAGCAACAACAACATTCCATTGTAGCTGAGGTGGTATCTCATTGTGGTTTTGGTCTGCATGTCCCTAAAAGGCATTCAACTGTGTGAGTCATAACAAATTATTGCAAATAATGGGAGTTCCAGAACCTTAATTGTGCTCATGCAGAAGCTATAGGTGGATCAAGAAGCTCATTAGAACAGAAGAAGGGGACTCTGTGTGATTTAAAATTGAAAAAGATGTGTAGCCAGTCTGTATCTTTTCACTTTATTCAATCTATATGCTGAACAAGTAATATGAAAAGCTGGGCTATATGAAGAATATGGCATCAGAATTTGAGGAAGGCTCAATAGCAGTCCAAGATATGCAAATAATTCAGCCTTGTCTCCTGAAAGTAGAGACAACTTCAAGCACTTACTGATGAAGGCAAAAGACTACAGTCTTCAGTGTGGAATACATCAGAACATAAAGGAATGAAAATCCTTACAACTGGGCCAACAAATGACATTATGATAAATGATGAAGAAATGGAGTTACCAAGGATTTCATTCATTTTGAATCAACAGTCAATTCCCATGGGAGCCACAGTGAAGAAAAGAAGCAACATATTGCATTGGTAAAGTCTGTGGCAAAAGATATCTTCAAAGTGTTAAAAGGCAAGGATGTTACTTTGATGACTAAGGTACGCGTGACCCAAGCCATGGTATTTTCAATCACTTCATATGTATATGAAAGCTTAACCATGAAAAAAGAAGACCAAAGAAGAATCAACACATTCAAATTGTGCTGTGGATGAAGAATAAGGAGTCTACCATGGACAAACAAATCAGTATTGTAGGAAGTACAGCCAGAATGCTTCTTAGAAGTGAGAATGGTGAAACTTTGTCTGGTTTACTTTATTATTATTATTATTATTCTATTGTGCTTTGTGTGAAAATTTCCACAGCAGAATTTCTTTTACATTCAACAGTTCATGTACATTTGATTTCATGCTCGATTACCATCCCCAAACCTAGCCCACTCACCTCCTCTCCCTTCCCTGTGACCCACCCCTCCCCATACCCTTCTTAACTATGTACTCCTGTCTGTCCAGCTTTCCCTCCATGTGAGTGCGGCCCCTCTGGTGCCCCATAGCCAATTGCTCCAAGGGGTGTATCTCTGTAGAGTAGGTGGGTGCATCACCCTGAGTTGAGTCTTTCTACTGTTGGGCTGAGGGCCAATCCTTGGGAATGGGTCGTGTCCAAGGCCCAAAGGGTATCCGAAAGGCAGTCTTGGGGGTCACACCAGACTCCACCTGACCAGTAATTCTGGTCATTATTGTGTTATGACTTGAGGCAGTTACTGATGAAGGTTGAAGAATACAGTTTGCAGTATGGATTACGGCTCAATATAAAGAAAACAAAAATCCTCACAACTGGACCAATGAGCAGCATCACAATAAATGGAG
>NW_006921685.1:8695058-8709771 GCF_000298275.1 Orycteropus afer afer | reverse complement strand
GTGCACCCAAAATGCTCCTTGGAAGCGAGAATGGCCAGACTTCGTCTCACCTATTTTGGTCATGTTGTCAGAAGGGACTATTCCTCGGAGAAGGATGTCATGCTTGGTAGGGTGGAGGGTCAATGAAAGAGGGGGAGGCCTTCAATGAGATGGATTGGCACAGTGGCTGCGATGATGGGCTCAAGTATAGCAGGGATCATGGAGCTGCCGTGGGATCGGGCAGTGTTTTGTTCTGCTGTGCATGGGGTCCTTATGAGTCGGAAATGACTCGACGGCACCTAACAACAACAACATAACATTGTGTTTTTGAGTTTTGTTCTGTGTTTTTCCTCCTAGTCTGTCCAGGATCTTCAGGTCTGATCCCTTCCTGAGTGGTTGGCATTGGTGGCTGGGCACATTCTCATTCTTCTGGTCTCAAGGTCCATCATATCCTTGGACTAATTGTTTCCAAATGCCCTTGATTTTCTTCGCTCTTCTTCACTTCAGATGAGAGGGGACCATTAGCTGCATCTTAGATGGCTGCTCAAAAGCTTTTAAGACCCCTGTTACTGCTCACCAAAGCACATTGTGGAACAAGATTTTTATGTGCTAGGTTGTACCAATTGAGCTTGATGTCCCTCATACTATGGTTTATTTTGAAAGTGTCCTCGGAAGGCACTAGAGAAAGACATTCTTAGTAAAGTCAGCAAAAAAGGAGACCCTCAATGAGATGGGTTAACAGAGTTCTGTAACAGTGGGCTCAAACACAGAAATTGTGAGGATGGCACAGGACTGGCTAGTGTTTCATTCTGTAATATTTAAAGTCTCTATGAGTTAGAGCTGACTTGAAGCTACCTAAGAACAAGTGAGAATGACCAGACTTTGTCTCACCTACTTTGGTCATGTTGTCAGCAGGGACCATTCCTTGGAGAAGGATATCATGCTTGGTAAAGTGGAGGGTCAACAAAAAAGGGAAGGCCCTCAACAAGATGGATTGACACAGTGGCTGCAATGATGGGCTCAGGTACAGCAGGGATCGTGAGGCTGGCACAAAACCTGACAATGTTTAATTGTGTTGTTCATAGGGTTGCTATGAGTCAGAGATGACTTGATGGTACCTAACAGTAACAACAGCAGATGGCTAATGGTGGTGAATATCTTTTCATGTGCCTGTTGACCATTTAAATACTATTTTGATATCTGGGAGTAAGGGAGTTATCTAATTTAAAGGTAAAAAACGAAAAAGAAAGAAAAGGAACTATTCTTATCTTTTTACTTCCATATGTATGTGTTTTTTTTTTTTTTTTTTTTTTCTTTATGTGATATTGTGAAAGAATATGGTCTAGTATCAAGTATATAATCTCTGGTATTTTACTTTTTTAATATAATACAGTATCATATAACATATATATATATATATATTTGAGCATAACTATCAGTATTTCAAAATCTAAATTATTATCTAATGGTCTACCTTTTTTTTAATCTCATTGTGATTTGAATGAAAGTTTACAGAGCAAATTCATCTCCCATACAGCCATACAGCAGTTCACATACACTTTGTCTCATGCCATTGACTGTATTCTTCCACAATACTATAGCTCTCCTCACTTCCTCCCCATAGCCACCTCTTTCCTGTGCCCTTCTCTCCCATGCACTCTTGTTCCCCAAGCTGTCTCCCTGTGCATACACAGTCCTTCTATTCTCCCATGATTGATCTCTGCCAGGAGTGTATCTACCTAATGTCAATGTTCAGCTTGTATGCCCGTCTTTTGTTTGGCTGGAAGCCACAGGAGTGAATTCAGTTCCAGACCTGAAGGGCAGCTAAGGGCCATAGTCTCAGGAGTTCTACCAGGTTCTATCAGAGCAGCAAACCTGGTCATTTTTTTTATTTTTAATGACCCACCTTTGATATTCAACTTAAACTTACTTCTGTAATTTCTATTGTTCCCATGTCAGTGGTGCAAGGCATTTACCCCCTTTTGTTCTCAATAGGAATACATTTCTAGCTTTGCAGCTTCCCTGTGTGTCATCTGTATTTTCCCTATAGAATTATATGTTAGCTGATATCTGAATCAAGAGCTCTGGTGGCATAGTGCCTAAGGCATTTGACAGTTAACCAGAAGTCTGGCAGTTCAAACCCACCAGTCACTCCTTGGAAAGAAAACTGGCCAGTCTACTTCCATAGAGATACCACTTTGGAAACCCAAAGAAGGGTTGCTATAAGTCAAATCAACTTGACTGCAGTGAGTTTGGTTTTAGTTAATATCTGAATCAAGCTTTGGGTTCTTTTTTCTTTCTTCTTTGGAGGCATAGAGAACCTTTTGGCAAAATTAAAGTTAAAGATGATTTGTCTCCTTTGGTGTGACACACCCTTGCACTTAAATAAATTTTTATTCTGATCGCCTTTCAAAATTTCCAATTTCTCCATCTTCTTACCCTTGGTAAATTAATAATTTCCAGTAGAGAGCACTTTCCCTTTCATGGAACCAAACCCTCATTATGCCATACAAGTTCTTATCTGGGATCCCACTGTTGTCTGTCATTCTTTCAGACTTGGCTTAATGTAACTTCCCTTGGGAAGCCTTTCTTGATCCTTCAGACTGAGTCAGGCCAATCACCTTGTACCCTGTGACCACCACATAGTTTGCCTTCCCAACACTCATCTGCAATCATCTATCTATGAAGCTATTAGCTTAAGCTCTCTCTTTTCCATTAAAGTGTAAGCCTTTGAAGGGTCAGGAGCCTCTCTATTTTACTCATCATTTTTTTTTCCCAGCACCTGGCAGAGTGCTGGCACTTAGTAGGCACTCCGGATGTATTTGTGTAGTAAAATAGCCTGAATCCCCTGAAATGCATTAGCTGTCTGGAGGCAATTCCTTGTGAATTAAGGCTTTCTGGGCCAATTTGCTGCTTCATAGGGATAAAAAAGAGTATTTACTCAGAGTTGCCAGAGTCATATTTGTGGCCCCTGTCAAGGTTTACTGAGTCATAGTTGTGGGACAGGGAGACCATGCCTGGCCTAAAGTCTGCAAGTGAAATGATGCTAAAAATGGAAGTTATGGAGGAATTGGTAAGAAAACAGATAGCCAAGAAGATCAAGATCAAGAGGAAATATAGTGAGAGGAAACATTTCAGGGTTAGCAGTTCAGAACTAAGACTATAAATAGTAATCTTTCACTAGTAACCTGTGAGATATGGAAGGAAGAGAGGCATTTCTTAAAAGATCAGGAAGAACCAGAAGAACAGAGCTTACATAGTGGCTTTTGCAGTTCCTTAGAAATATCTACTTTAAAGGTAGTCATTGCTTTTAATAAGAACAAGAGGTTTTCAGTGATTATGATTACTGGAATGAAAGGTGTGGGTGAGAGTATTTCCTTGCTAGCTATTTCTGTTGCCATTTTTTTTTTTTTTTTTTTATGTCATAGTAACAGGTTCCACATTTAAAAATAAATTCTTTTCACAGCAATGACTACCTTTAAAGTATGCGAAAATATAATCAGTCACCTCATTCTTTTGAAACATATAACTGAAGTAGCAATAACTAATCCACCAATGTGGATGGGAGGGAGAAGCCGAGGTGGAAGAATGTTGAGTGTAAGGGAAAAATAAAAGATCTATTTAGAGAAGTGTTTATTTTTATATTGCCTAGTTAATAATTAGTGACATCTTTTTCTTCTATTTATAAATTATTTCTTCCTTTGGTGTATAAAATTATCTAATTTTTACTAATCCAATGTATAATAATTCTAGTGCAGTCCTGGAAGAGATAATCCCTTGTGACTGATTTTCTTTGCTTCTGGGTCAGTGACTTGGTGCTAAAAACGACTCTTGTCTTGAATGATTCAAAGAACAGCAAGAAGATAATAACAATTTATTACCAACAGAAAGAAAACTATTCCCAAAGATACAGTAGATTAGTCTGCCATTCAAAAATTTTTAATGGATAAATACATGTTTTTAATTATATGACAGAGTGATCTGTAAAGTTTTTTTGTTTTTGTTTTTTAATGTTGCTAATAGCCATACACTGAAAATGTGTTTTAGATTCCTTGTAGCATGTTTTCTTTGGGGAAATGAAGTGCTGTGCCATATGCTTATCCTACTGTATTCTTTGTTAAGCTGGGGACAGAATCGTTACTCTTTGTATGAACTCCCTACATCTCTTTATATTTTCTGAGGGTACCTGCTCCAAGTTCAATACTTGGAACATTATTGGTACCCAAAACACTTAACTTATACACTGTTTTGACTTAAAATATTGTATGTTAGTGTTGCCTGGTTTAAAACTTTAAATAAAGAAATCACATAGAAGGCTCACACAAAAAGAAATATGAAAGGCAGTTCACATAGCATGTAGCATTTTGTGTCTGACTTCTTTCATTTAAGTTATTTTTGTGAAATTTACCCATATGTGTGCTCAGCTGTAGTTCATTAATTCTTTTTGATGTGTAGTATTCCAGTACAAGTATATTGCATTTTAAGTATATGTTACTTACACATTTCATCTTGATACCTGACTTGTTACTATTTTTGTTAATACAAATAATACTACTATGAACATTCTTGTACATATCACTTGGTTCACATACAGATGCTCTTATGTTGGGTATATAACTAGGTGTGAATTTTCTAGGTAATAGATTCAGCTTTAATAGATCTTTCTAGTTTTCCAAGTTGCTTTTTCAGTATATGCTATTATCGGAAGTGAAGGAGAAGCCAGCTCATTCCTCATCAACATTTTGTATTGTTGATATTATAATCATATTAATTTTTGCCATTCCACAGGGTGTGTAGAGATATCTCATTTTGTGTTTTTTTTAGGATTTCCCTCATTAGTATTGAGATTGGACATCTAACCATATGTTTATTGACCATTTAGATGTCCTCTTTGGTAAATTATCAGTACAAGTCTTTTATCCATTTTTTTAATTATAGTGTACATTTTTCCTACTTATTTGTAGTTCTTTATCCAAGCACTTTATTTGTACTGAGTGATTTTTCATATCAAAATATTGCAAATATCTTTTATTACATTGTGATTACTTTTTATTTTCTTGCTGTCTTTTGTGAACAGATGTTACAGTCCAATTTATCAACATTTTCCTGTGATTAAGACTTTCCATGGCTTATTTAAATTGTTTTTCCTGTACCAAAGTCATGAAGATAATCTGTCTTTCTTTTAGAAAGCTTTACTGGTTTTTGTTTCATGTTTCGATTTACACACCCTCCAGAATCGATTTTGGTGTTTAATTGGGAGATACTGCTTAAGATTTATTCCCCCTCACACACACATGAAATTCTTATGGACTCAGCATCATATGCAGCAAAGACGATTATTTCCCCCATTGTATTTCCAGTGTTGGCTTTGTTATGTTTGAGATGACTCTATGCATATGGTAGCATAGTGCCTAGGGCACTTGACTGTTAACCAGAAGGCTGGCGGTTCAAACCCACCAGCCACTCCTTGGAAGGAAGATTGGGCAATCTACTTCCATAGTGATACTGCCTCAGAAATCCAAGGAGGGGTCACTATGAGTTGAGTCCGACTCGATGGCAAATAACAACACGACAACAACGTTGTCTAAAGGTATTTATTTCATATAAATTTTAAAATTTGTGGACATTAAATTTTTGTTACTATCTTCTCATCATTTTTATTGTTTTAGAATCTGTAGTGATATTTCTATTTTTCACTTCTTATATTGACAAATTTACCTTGTCTCTCTAATCAATCTTAGTACTCATTGCCATCAAGTTGAATTTTGACTCATAGTGACCATATCGGACAGATCAGAACTGTCCTAGAGTGTTTCCAAGGTTGTAATCTTTATGGAAGCAGACTGCCAAAACTTTTTCACACCGAGAAGCTGGTGGTTTCGAACCATTGACCTTTTGGCTGGTAGATGAGCACTTAACCACTGCACCACCAGTGCTTCTTCAGTCTTAGTAGAAGTCTTTTAATATTACATAGTCCCTTTCACAAAATCCGCAGTTCTGTCAATTTTGCTTTGTTTATTTTGATGCTTTATGATTAAAACTTACTACCATTAATTCAATTCTGAATCATAGCAACCCTATTTAAAACAAAAACAAAAACAAAACACTGCCATGGAGTCGATTCCAACTCGTAGCAACCCTTATTGGGTTTCCAAGGCTGTAAACCTTTATGGAAGTATATTGCCTAACTTTCTTCCCACAGAGCAATTGGTGGATTTCAACCACCAACCTTCTAGTTAGCATCCAAATTCCTTACCCACTGTGCTACCAGAGATATAAACCTTTACGGAAGCAGATTGCATGATCTTTTTCCTGCAGGGCTGCTGGTGGGTTCAAAGTGCCAACTTTTTGGTTAGTAACTGGATGCTTTAAACAATGCACCGACAGAACTCCTGCTATATATATAGTGGTATGCAAATGAAGAATTGGTATATATTCCTTAATGGATTGACTTTTTAAAGTCCAGTATATCTGATCTCAAAAAAGCTACACCTGCTTTTTTTTATTATTTATGGTTTGCTTGGTGTATCTTTTTCCATCCTTTCATTTTTAACTTTTCTGGACCTTAGTGTTTAATGTATGTCTCTTGTAAGCAGTATATTCATGTTTTTAATTTTAGCTTTCTTATGCAGTCCCCGGGGCTTGGAGGCTGCTTTTCACTTGTGGGTGGCTGTATATTAATGCCAGGGCCTGAGGTAGGCAGGCCCAGGACTGGGGGCTGCTTTTTGGTTGGAGGTGGCTCTATTTTAAGGCCAGAGCCTGAAGTAGGTGGGCTCAGGGCTTGGAGGCTGCTTTTCGTTTGTGGGTGGCTCTGTTGTCCAATGTAGGCAGATGCAGAGGGGTTAGGGACAACTAAGGGAGATGAACTTGTCTGTCAGTTTGTCATCCTGTGGTGGCTTATTTGTTGCTATAAGGCTGGAGGCTATGGCACCATGTCGCACAATGCTAACAGGGTTATTCATGGTGAGCAGGTTTCAGAGGGGCTTCCTGGCTAAGAAAGACTCAAAAGAAGGAAGAAGCCACCCACTTCTCAAACAATTGACCAGTGAAAACTTTATGAAGAGCAGTGAAACACTGTCTGATATATTGCTGGAAAATTTTATGAATAACCCTGAAATGTTGTCTGATAAAATTCCAGAAGATGAGCCCAACAGGTCAGAAGGCACTCAATATGTGAAAGAGCTGATTCCTCAGAGATGACCTTAATGTTATGGATAGAATAAAGCTTTCGGGACCTCCATTGCTGATGTGTCATGACTCAAAATGAGTAGAAACAGATGCAAACAGTGGATACTGATAATTAGAACATGAAATGTATGAAGTATGAATCTAGGAAAATTGGAAGCTGTCAAAAATGAAATGGAATGCATAAAGATTGATATCCTAGGTATTAGTGAGCTGAAATGGACTGGTTTGGGCCATTTTGAAACAGACAACCATGTGATCTACTATGCTGGGAATGACAAATTGAAGAGGAATGGTGTGGCATTCATCATCACAGAGTATTCCAAGAGCTGTCCTGAAGTACAATGCTGTCAGTGATCGGATAATATCCATATACCTACAAAGAAGATCAGTTAATGCTATTGTTATTCAAATTTACACACCAACCACCAAAGCCAAAGATGAGGAAATTGAAGATTTCTACCAACTTTTGCTGTCTGAAATTGACCAAACATGCAATCAAGATGTGTTGATTATCACTGGTGACTGGAATGCAAAAGTTGAGAACAAAGCAGAGTTACTGGGAGTTGGAAAATATGGCCTTTTAGATAGAAATAACACTGGAGATCACATGATAGAATTTTGCAAGACCAATGACTTATTGTGAATACCTGTTTTTGACAACACAAATGGTGGCTATCCATGAGGACTTCACCAGATGGAATACACAGGAATCACATTGACTACATCTGTGGCAAGAGGTGATGGAGGAGTTCAATATCTTCAGTCAAAACAAGACAAGGAGCTAATTGTGGAACAGACCATCAACTCCTCATATGCACATTCAAGTTGAAGTTGAAGACAAGTAAAGCAAGTCCACAAGAGCAAAAACATGACCTTGATAATATCCCTCCTGAATTTGGAGACCATCTAAAGAATAGATTTGGTGTATTGAACACCAGTGACCAAAAACCAGAAGAATTGTGGGATGACATTATGAACATTATCCATGAAGAAAGCAAGAGGTCATTAAAAAGACAAGAAAGGAAGAGAAGACCAAAATGGATGTTAGAAGAGACTCTGAAACTTGCCCTTGAGTGAAGAGTAGCTAAAGCAAATGGAAGAAATGATAAGATAAAAGAACTGAACAGAAGATTTCAAAGAGTAGCTCAGGCAGACAGTGTCAGTTACTATAATGAAATGGGCAAAGACCTGGAGTTAGAAAACCAAAAGAGAAGAACACCATCAGCATTTCTCAAGCTGAAAGAACTGAGGAAAAAATTTAAGCCTCGAGTTGCAATAATAAAGGATTCTATGGGCAAAATGATGTGGGAAGCATCAAAAGAAGAGGGAAGGAATACACAGAGTCACTGTACCAAAAAGAATTGGTTGATGTTCATCTATTTCAGGAGGTGCCATATGATCAAGAACCAGTGGTATTGAAGGAAGGAGTAAAAGCCGCACTGAAGGCATTGGCAAAGAACAAGGCTCCAGGAATTGACGGAATACCCATTGAGATGTTTCAACAAACAGATGCCCCACTGAAGGCACTCACTCAGTTATGCTAAGAGATTTGGAAGACAGCTACCTGGCCAACTGACTGGAAGAGACCCAAATTTGTACCCATTTCAAAGGTGATCCCACAGAATATGGGAATTATCAAACAATATCACTAATATCACACGTAAGTAAAATCTTACTGAAAATAATTCAAAAACAGTTGCAGCAATATATTGACAAAGCTTCCAGAAATGCAAGCTGAATTCAGAAGAGGAAGTGGGACAGGGGTTAGCATTGCTGATGTCAGATGGATCTTAGCTGACAGCAAAAAATACCAGAAACATGTTTACTTGTGTTTTATTGACTATGCAAAATTGCTGCGTCCGGCAAAACCTCACAGGTCATGAAATGAAGTGACACGAAAGAATTAATGGTTTTCTTTTTTATTTAAAAGGATCAGGGGCCAGGCAGATGCCCTGCATGTTCTTTGAGAATGACCCCTGATGCCTTTGTTCTACTTTATTTATATGTTTGTACATGAATTCATCATTAGTCTTAGAATCCATACAATCATCTTATTCTCTACAGAGCTAAAGTTTTACTCCTCTACATGGTGGTCATTAAAACAATCACAGAAATATCCTCAGGAATAAGGAGTACAAAATGTTAAATGTTTACTAGGACACAGTGACCCAAAGTATGAAACATCACAGTAACATGAAAACATGGACTACTGGAATAACATCTTAGGAAAATGGCTCACACACTTATAGAAGCTGGCAAGTCCAAAGTCCCTGGACCAAACATCAGGCTGGAGGCGTTTCCCTTCAGGGGCCAAAAAGCTCAAGCCTGGCAGGCAGTACACCAGCTGTTGACTCCAACGAATGATGAATCCAAGATCTCCAGGCCGAACAGTGGACTGCTCACTCATGAACAGTTGTAGGCAGCACAACAGAATCCCGTCCACAGAAGAATGTCTCTCTTCCCAGGATGTCCCTGGATATCCTGGAAGCAGGCCACACCCCTAGGGAAACTCCCCTTGAACAAATTGGCCAGGAAAAACACAGTCATCTGATCCCATCATGGGAATAACCACACCGAACTGGGGTCCAGCCAAGTTGACACACAGTTCCAACTATCACAGTCCACCCCTTGTCAACTTGGCAGTTGTACACATCTTCTTAACCATATATAATCTCTAAATAAGGACAACTATAACGTCATATTTGTGCCTAATATGATATGCTAACACACATACAACCAAAATGCATTAACCTTATTTACATTTCACAGTTCATAACAGAAGGAAACAAAAATATTTAATGCTCATATACAATGAAGAGATATAACAATCACAGTCCTTGTTTCTGCAGCTGGTCACGTAGTCATAGCTGATATGCAGAGCTACCTTCTTCCACCACCCTTCTGTATTTCCCTTGCCCTCAGCAAGCACCTCAGCTGGTCGTGGTTCTTTGCCTTGTGGGGTGACTGAAACCTTCATTCCTGAAGGGTCTGGGCCATTAGCAGTCATATCAGAATTGGGTTGCTGTAATTTTCCATTGACTTTAATCACAGGGCATGGTAGTACTAAGAGATGTCCTAAAGAATCTCCTGTATTCCAGACATATTCTTCTTTACCTCCATTATGTAAAGCCAACCCAATTTCCCCTTGGTAATCAGGATCTATCACACTAGATAGTACAGTAATGCCCTTCTTTGTCTGTTGATCCAGAGGCATGAGGAAGCCAAAATGGCCGGGTGGCATTCTTAATTTCTAGTTCAATGCAATCAGTGGTGTGTTCCTCCAGGTGGGAGTGTTCCTCCCTTTGGGACTAAGATCTCCAGACCCGCAGAGCATAGGGTAGCAGGGACAGGAAGCAAAAATTTTTTGAATGGGTCACTAGAGGTAATAGTGAGTGGTACCACTCCTGTTTCCACCCCTTGGTTCCTGGACCCATGAATCCTGGCTATTGGAGAAACAGAACCATATATTGGACTCTGGTTTAGAGCATATACAGCCTCCTGGAGAACATTGCCCCAATCCTTCAAGGTATTGCCACCTAGCTGGCGCCGTATTTGTGTTTTTAAGAGGCCATTCCATCGTTCTATCAAACCAGCTGCTTCAGGATGATGGGGAACATGGTAAGACCAGTGAATTCCATGAGCATAAGCCCATTGCTGCACTTCATGTGCTGTGAAATGAGTCCCTTGATCTGAAGCAATACTGTGTGGGATGCCATGACAGTGGATAAGGCATTCTTTAAGTCCATGGATGGTAGTTTTAGCAGAAGCATTGCATGCAGGGAAGGCGAATCCATATCCAGAATAAGTATCTATTCCAGTAAGAACAAAACGCTGTCCTTTCCATGCTGGAAGTGGTCCAATGTAAACAACCTGCCACCAGGTTGCTGGCTGATCACCCCAAGGAATGGTTCCATATCGTGGACTCAGTGCTGGTCTCTGCTGTTGGCAGATTGAGCACTCAGCAGTGGTGGTAGCCAAATCAGCCTTGGTAAGTGGGAGTCCATGTTGTTGCACCCATGCATAACCTCCATCCCTGCCACCATGGCCACTTTGTTCATGAGCCCATTGAGCAATGACAGGAGTAGCTAGGGAAAAAGGACAGCTGGTTTTCACTGAACGTGTCATCCTATCCACCTGATTGTTAAAGTCCTCCTCTGCCAAAGTCACTTTTTGGTGGGCATTCACATAAGACACAGATACCTTTACTCCTTTGGCCCATCCAGAGAGATCTATCCACATACCTCTTCCCCATACATCCTTATCACCAATCTTCCAGTCATGCTTCTTTCAAGTCCCTGACCATGCAGGTAAGCCATTAGCCACAGCCCATGAATCCGTATATAATTGCACATCTGGCCATTTCTTGTTCCATGCAAAGTGAACAGCCATATGCATGGCTCGAAGTTCTACCCATTGGAAGGATTTCCCTTCACTACTGTCCTTAAGGAAGTCCCAGAAAGGGGCTGCAGTGCCGCTGCTCCACTTTCGAGTGGTGCCTGCATATCGCGCAGAACCGTCTGTAACGTTGTGCCTCCTTTTTAGTTGTGGGGGAAGCAAGATACAATAACTTATCCTTCACTTTAGTAGGAATATCTCGACATGACCTACACCATTGGACTCCTAGAAATTTAACTGGGGTGGAAGGTGCCTGAATTTTCGTTGGGTTAATTTCCCAACCTCTAGCATGCATATGTCTCACCAATAAGTCTAGAGTCATCGATACTTCTTCTTTACTAGGTCCAGTCAGCATAATGTCATCAATATAATGGACCAGTGTAATGTCTTGTGGAAGGGAAAGACAATCAAGATCGCTACGGACTAAATTATGACATAGTGCCAGGGAGTTGATATACCCCTGAAGAAGGACTGAGAAAGTATACTGTTGGCCTTGCCAGCTGAAGGCAAACTGCTTCTGATGGTCTTTTGAAATTGGTATCGAGGAAAAGGCATTGGCCAGATGAATAGCTGCATACCAAGTACCAGGAGATGTATTAATTTGCTCAAGTAATGAAACCACATCAGGAATAGCAGCTGCAGTTGGGGTCACCACCTGATTAAGTTTATGATAATTTACTGTCATTATCCAAGATCCATCTGTTTTTTGCACAGGCCAAATAGTTGAATTAAATGGAGATGTGGTGGGAATCACCACCCCTGCATCCCTCGAGTCCTTGATGGTGGGAGTAATCTCTGCAACCCCTCCAGGGATGCTTTTGGTTTATTATTTTTGTAGGTAGAGGCAGTTCTTATGGCTTCCATTTGGATTTTTTCTACCATAATAGCCCTTACTCCACATGTCAGAGAACCAATGTGGGAATTCTGCCAGTTGCTGAGTATACCTGTTCCAATTATGCATTCTGGCACTGGGGAAATCACTGCAGGATGGGTTTGGAGACCCACTGGATCCACTGTGAGACGCACCTTGGCTAAGACTCCATCAATAACTGACTTCCATATGCCCCCACTCTGACTGGTGGGCCACAATGATGCTTTGGGTCTCCTGGAATTAGTGTCAATTCAGAGCCAGTGTCCAGTAATTCCCCAAACAGTCTGACTATTTTCTTTTCCCCAATGAACAGTCACTCTCAAAAGGCCTCAGATCCCTTTGGGGAGGGCTAGGAGAAGGACTGACATTATAGACTTTTGGCAATGTAGTCGGGTTCTTCCTCAAAGGGACCTGGCCTCCCCTTCATTCAAGGGGTTGTGGGTCTGTAAACTGACTGAAGTCTGGGAATTGATTGAGAGGTTGTGACTCTGTATTCTGATGATTCAATCTAGGTTGCTGTTGACATGACCTAGAATTCCTCTGTCTGTACAGATCAAGTAAACATTTAGTAGGCTTGCCATGTATTTCACTATGAGGAACACCATGAGCAAGTAGCCAATACCATAATTCCAGACTTGTCGGACTATTCTGATTAGTGTTCCGACACTGCTGTCCATTATGGTAACCACACCCACCTTGCCTTCGTTGATTAACTGCTGCCACTTGACCCCTACTGCCACGGGATCCAATCAGCCCCATTATAGTTAAGTGTTTTAGTTCAATTAGGCCAGTTCCCACTGTCAAATCAGGTTTACATAAAATAGCAATCACAGCAGTCTGCAAGGATGCTGGAGCTCCCTTCACAAATTTATCCCTCACCGTACTGGTGAAAGGCATGTCTTCTGCACATTTCGTTTCTGACTCTAGGGGTCTAATCTGATAAATCCGTTCTAACATGCCAATTTCCCTAAACCTCTGGATACCTTCTTCTACATTAAACCAAGGCAGGTCTGGTACTTCAACTTGACTTAAGGTAGGCCACCACATAATCCATGCTTCAATAAGCCAACCAAATAAACTATTAGATCCTTTCTTAACCTCTTGAGCTGAGATATTGAATGAAGAATCCATACTTAATGGGCCTAAATCAATAAACTCAGACTGATCCAATATTACATTCCTTGCACCGTTATCCTATACCCTCAGTAGCTATTCCCATACATATTCTCCAGGTTTCTGTCTGTACATGTTAGCAAAATCAAGTAGGTCTTTTCGGGTATAGTGTATCACCTTCTCCGTCACACTTTCTATTTCACCTTTTGGGGCTCACTTGGACTTGAATTTACTCATGGGTCTGGTAGCAAAAATGCATGTTTGAGGCAGTTCCTGAGAGCATTCAGGAATGTCTTCCATGACCTCTGCCACAAACAACAACCCAGCAGGAACAGTTGAGTTAATTCCATCAAACTGAGTGGGAGGGGATAATAGTTTTACAGTAATCTGTTCAGATAGGAGGGATTCAACAGAATTTACAGGCTCCATATCCTGATCTTCCTGATTATCTGTCCATATGTCCCCATTCCAGGTTTCAGGATCCCATTTTTTTCCAATCAATGCCCTCACTTTAACGGCAAACACCATTCTGGATTGGCAATTTAGCTGGCATTGTAATTCAGCCACCCTTACAATAAGTCTCTGGGTTTGGTTTTCAGTGATATCAGCTCTGTTAGTAGGAGCTATAAGGCTTTCTTTCAGAGCACATCTGGAAGCACTGAGGTCTTTTATGTGGCCCTTAAGCCAAGACTTCACAGCTTTGAGCTCATCTCGTTCTTTCACCAATTTATTCAGTGTAAGTAGGACCAATCAACCAGCTTCCTTATACTCCTCATTCTGACAAAATTGCAGAAAAGTATCAAATATCCAGTCACCCAGAGCTTCACTTCTCACAAGTATTTGATCTATTGGTGGTGCTATTTTACATATTAATTTTGCCACCTCACACCACAGATTAGTACAGCCCTCTTGACTAGCAGACGTAGAGTCACTAATGTCATCAAAATTAATCAAACTGGAGAACCAATCTAGGAATCCCATCCTTATGATTTTGTCTCTCTAGAACCACTCCCAGCACCAAATGTGTTAGACTGGGTTCTCTAGAGAAACAAAAAACAGCAAAGCTTATATATATATAGATATATATAGATATATCTATATATATATATAAAGAGAGAGAGAGAAATTTGTCTTAGGAACATGGCTCACAAATGTATAGAAGCCAGC
>NW_006921685.1:8689304-8694958 GCF_000298275.1 Orycteropus afer afer | reverse complement strand
TATAGATATATCTATATATATATATAAAGAGAGAGAGAGAAATTTGTCTTAGGAACATGGCTCACAAATGTATAGAAGCCAGCAAGTCCAAAGTCCCTGGAGCAAACATCAGGCTGGAGGCTTTTTCCTGCAGGGGCTGAGAAGCTCAAGGCTGGCAGGCAGTACATCGTCTGTTGACTCCAACGAATGATGAATCCAAGATCTCCAGGCCGAACCGTGGATTGCTCACTCACAGACAGCTGTAGGCAACACAACAGAATCCCGTTCCACAGAAAAATGTCTCTCTTCCCAGGATGTCCCTGGATATCCTGGAAGCAGGCCACACCCCTACGGAAACTTCCCTTGAACCGATTGGCCACTCAGAACACAGTCATCTGATCCCATTATGGGAACAACCACATAGAACTGGGGTCCAGCCCAGTTGACACAAAACTCCAACTATCACACCATCTCTAAAAGCAAACATTCAATCATGAGAGAGGCCTTGTTATCTCTTCACTTTAATTAGAACATGTGCCTTGCAATCATGTTCTTTTGCGGGTCTTTCTCTTGGTCCCCAACAAAAAATCATTCAATTTTGTTGATCATAACACATTATGGATAACATTGAGAAGAATGTGATTTCCAGAACACTTGATTGTACTCATGAAGAATCTGTATATAGATCACGATGCTGTCATTTGAACAGAACAAGTGGATACTACATGGTTCAAAATCAGGAAGGGTATGAGTCAAGGATGTGTGCTCTCACCATCCTCTTTCAATCTGTATGCTGAGAAAATAATCCAAGAAGCTGGACTATATGAAGATGAACATGGCATTAGAATTGGAGAAAGACTCATGGGCAACCTGCAATATATAGATAACACAATTTTCCTTGCTGAAAGTGAGGATGACTTGCATCACTTACTGATGAAGAATGAAGACTACAGTCTGCGGTATGTATTGTTGTTGTTGTTATGTGCCGTTGAGTCATCTCCATCTCATAGCAACCACTCCTTGGGTTTCCGAGTCAGTTTCACTATGAAAATAGATTGCCCAACCTTCCTTCTGAGGAGTGGCTGGTGGGTTTGTACTGCCAACCGTCTGGTTAGCAGTCAAGTGCCTTAGGCACTACACCACCAGAGCTCCTGCAGTATGGATTACACCTCAATATAAACAAAAGTAAAAATCCTCACAACTGGTCCAATAAAAATCTTCGTGGTGGGTGGAGAAATGACTGAAGTTGGCAAGGATTTCGTATTACTTGTTTCGTGGAGTAGTGCCTAAGGCATCTGACTACTAAACAGAGTCTGGTGGTTCAAAACCCACCAGCTACTCCTCAGAAGGAAGATGGGGCAATCTACTTCCATAGTGATACCATCTCAGAAACCCAAGGAAGGTTCGCTATGAATTGGATCCAGCTCGACAGCAGTGAGTTTGTGAGTTACAGTCAACAATAGTGGAAGCAGCAGTCAAGACATCAGATGATGTCTTGAAGACTAAGGTGTGCCCATTCCAAGCCATGGTATTTTCAATCACCTCTTAAGCATGTGAGAGCTGGGCAATGAATAAGGAAAACCTAAGAAGAGGTGATGCTTTTGAGTTGTGGTATTAGAGAAGAATGCTAAGAGTACCATGGTCTGCTAAAAGGACTAACAAATCTGTCCTGGAAGAAGTGCAGCTGGAATGCTCCTTATAAGCAAGAATGGCCAGACTTTGTCTCACCTACTTTGTCCATGTGGTCAGTAGGAACTATTCCCTGAAGAAGGATATCATGGGTGGTAAAGTGGAGGGTCAATGAAGAAGGGGAAGGCCCTCAATGAGATGGATAGACACACTGGCTGCAATGATGGGAGCAGGTATAGCAAAGATCGTGAGTCTGGCACACTACTGGGCAGTGTTTCATTTTACTATGCATAGGGTCGTTCTGAGATGAAGACGACTTGACAGCACTTAATAACAACATGTAATCTAACAGTCTTTGTTTCTAATTCAAATAAGCAGTTAATTTCTATTTGATGTAATTAATGATATATTTGGGATTATATCTATCACCTTACTGCTTTCATGTTTGTTTCATCCTCCTCGTTCCTTTCTTGGTTTCCTTTGACTTATTCAAGATTTTTTTTTTACCAAATTATTCCATTACTACCTTTGCAGGTGCTCTGGTGGTACTGCTGTTAATCAGTACCACTGCATTCAGCTGCTAATCAAAATGTTGGTGGTTCTAACCTACCAGCCACCCTGCAGGAGAAAGATGTGGCAGTGTGCTTCTATAAAGATTTACAGCCTTAGAAACCCTATGCGGCAATTCTTCTCTGTCCTAGAGGGTCATTATGAGTCAGAATTGACTACTCAAAAGCCATGAGTTTAGTTTTGGTTTATTGAGTTTGTACATAAACATTCCTTTATAATTATTTAAATATTTACTCTCAAAATTGCCATATTTTTTCTACTTATTCTAGTTTAATGTGCATTTCTTTTTCTTTTTTTCCTGCTTCCTAGGGCAATGCTAGAACCTTAGACCACTTTAATTCAATTTACCGATAATAATGTTGGAATAATTATTGTCATATGTTTTAATTGTAAATATTTTTCCAAGTCCCCAGTCTTCATTTTTATTTATTGACTTTTCCTATATGCTTCATTTTTTTCTGCATTTTCAAGTTTTTATTTGGTATCATTTTCCTTGAAGAACTCTCTTAAAAATTTAAGTTTATTCAAGGATTTTTCTTTTAATTTTCTCTTAGAATATATTCATTCTTAAGAATTAAAAGTGAAATATTTTGTTAGAAAGTGGAATATTTTATTTTAGCATATTTAATGTGTAATTCCATTGTCTTTTGATTTTTCATCATTTCATTTGAGAGTCAGCTGCCAGTTGTATTGTTGTTTCCTTCAAAGTAATCTATCTTTCCTTTTTTACCCCCTATGATTTGTTTCTACAATTTTTCTTTGTCTTTGGATATTAGTACCTAGGTATAGTTTTCTTTCTGTTTATCCTCCTTGGGTTTTGTAGCATTTCCTGAATCTGTAACTTGATGTCATTTATCACATTTGGAAAATTCTGACCCATTTTCCTTTCCTCCTTTTGCAGTTCATGGTTGTTGTTGTTGTTACAGGCCGTCATGTCATCTCTGACTCATAGTGACCTTAAGTATAACAGAATGATACACTGCCCAGTCCTGTGCCAACATCATGATCCCTACTATATCCGAGCCCATTGCTACAGCCAGTTTGTCAATCCATCTGGTTGAGGGTCTTCCCCTCTTTTGTTGACCCTCCACTTTACCATGCATGACATCTGTCCCCAGAGAATGGTCCCTTCTGACAACATAACCAAAGTAGGTGACAGGAAGTCTGGGCATTCTCACTTCCAAGGAGCTTTCCAGCTGTACTTCTTCCAGGACGGATTTGTCATTTCTTTTAACAGTCCACTGTACTTTCAGCATTCTTAGCCGACACCACAAATTAAAAGCATCACCTCTTCTTTGGTCTTCCTTATTCATTGTCCAGTTCTCATATGCATATGACGAGATTGAAAATACCATGGCTTGGGTTAGGTGCATCTTAGTCTTTGAGGAGGTATTTTTGCTCTTCATCACTTGAAAGAAGTCTTTTGCAGCAGAAATGCCTAATGCAGTATGTCATCTGATGTCTTGACTGCTGTGTCCATTGTCATTGATTGTAGAATCAAGTAATAAGAAGTCTTTGACAACTTTAATCTTTTCTCTGTCCATTGTGATGCTGCTTATTGGTCCAGTTGTGAGGACTTCTGTTTTCTTTATATTGAGGTGTAATCCATACTGCAGACTGTAGTCTTTAATCTTCATCAGTAAGTGCTCTAGGTCATCCTTACTTTCTGCAAGCAAAGTTGTGTCATCTGCATATCTCAGGTTCTTAATGAGCCTACCTCCAATCCTGATGTCAAGTTCTTCATTTAGTCCAGCTTCATGGATTATTTGCTCAGCATACAGATTGAATAAGTATGGTGAAAGGATACAACCCTGATGTATTCCCTTCCTGATTTTAAACCATTCATTACCCCCTTGTTCTATTCGAAGGACAGCTTCCTGGTCTATGTAAAGGTTCCTTATGAATACAATTAAGTGTTCTGGAATTTCCATTCTTCTGAGTGTTATCTACAACTTGCTATGATCCACACAACTGAATGCCTTTCATAGTCAATAAAACACAAGTAAACATCTTTCAGGTATTCTTTGCTTTGGGCCAAGGTCCATCTGATATCAACTGTGATACACCTCACTCCACGTCCTCTTCTAAATCCAGCTTTCATTTCTGGAAATTCTCTGTCAGTGTACTGCTACAACCATTTTTTAATTATCTTCAGTAAGATTTTACTTGCATGTGTTATCAATAAGTTCTGGTGGCATAGTGCCTCAGGCACTTGACTGCTAACCAGAAGGCTGGTGGTTCAAACCCACCAGCTACTCCTCGGAAGGAAGGCTGGGGAGTCTACTTCCACAGTGATACTGGGGTCACTATGCATCAAATCTGACTCGATGGCAGTGAGTTTGTTTTTTTTTGTGTGTGTGTTATCAATGATATTGTTAGATAATTTCTGCATTCTCTGGGATCACCATTCTTTGGAATGGGTATAAATATGAGTCTCTTCCAGTCAGTTGGTCAGGTAGCTGTCTTCCAAATCTCTTGGCATAGCTGAGTGAGTGCCTCCAGCCCAGCATCCATTTATTGAAACATCTCAATGGGTATTCCATCAATTCCTGGAGGCTTATTTTTCAGTTCCTTAGGGTGGCTTTGACTTCTTCCTTCAATACCGTCTGTTCTTGATCATATGCCACCTCCTGAAATGGATGATCATTTACCAGTTTTTTTTTTTTTTTTTTTTTCAGTGACTCTGTATTCCATCCATCTTCTTTTTGTATCCCATATATTTTTTGTGCTCTCTTTTTTCCTGTTTTTCATCCTTTTTGCTCTCTGTGCTGTTAGAATTTTTATTTCCAACTTGTCTTCGGTTTTCTTAAATAAATCGTTAATTGGGGCAGAAGTTTCTCTTTGTCTGTTGTGTATTTTCTCTTTGGTATTGCTTTTTTGACTAGCCTAGCCATTTTTACTTAGTGATAGACATTGTCTGTGAAAAATTGGTGATATTCCTTTAGAGAAAAAAAAAAATCGGGTAGCAGATAATTTCAGTCCAATCAGTGATTAAGCTGACTTGAGGTTAGTTTGTAATTTTTCTAATAATTTGAGACCAACATGGATGTCAGAAGAGACTGAAATTTTCTCCTGAATTGAGTAGCTACAGTGAATGGAAGAAATAATGAAGTGAAGATTTCAAAAAAAACCAAGGTTTCAAATGTGACTTGAGAAAATAATGTAAATATAGTAACAAAATGTGTGAAAACCTTAAATTAGAAAATCACAAGAGACCACACTCAAAATTTCTCAAGCTGAAAGAACAGAAGAAATAATTGAAGCCTCGTGTTGCAGTATTGAAAGATTTTATGGATAAAGTGATGAATAATGCAGGAAGCTTCAAAAGAAGTTGGAAGGAATACACAAAGTCACTATACAAAAAAAAAAAAAAAAGGAATTTTTTCAGGAGATAGTATATGATCCAGGCTTGTTGTTGTTGTTGTTAAGAGCCGTCGAGTCATTTCTGACTCATAGCGACCCCATGCACAGCAGAA